>NC_057795.1:169750347-169842400 GCF_018294505.1 Triticum aestivum
CCGAGCCACCGCCGACGTCGTTTTTTTTGAGAAAAACCACTTCATTTTTTTAAAGAAAAGCCTAGATTTTTTTATTAGATCGGTTTTTCTTTCGGTTTATTTAATTAGCGAGCGTTCGCTCGTTCGTTCGTTTTAACGTACGCGTTCATCGTTTAAATCTAGATAACGAACGTTCGATCGTTAATCTGTTCGTCATTTTTCTTTTTCTCGGATTTATTCCGTGATTTTTCTGATCGCGATTTCTGATCCGAATTTCGTTTTAGTTTATCTTTTCGCTCGTTTATCGGAATTAGGCGATTCAAGCGCCTAGAGTTTCGTCTTGAAACCCTCTTTCCGAATAATCTACTCAAAAAGTTTTTGCTTCTGTAAAATTTGACTTAGATCCAGATTAGTAAACAAGCTTGTTTCTTTCGCCGTTTGAGTTTTGTTTCTTTATTCGACTTGATTCTTTTTGCAAACCGGAGTTATTAAGTTGAATTTTCTGGTTAGACCTCTTATTTGAGTTTTACCCGTGCATTAGATGAGTACTTATTGTGTGCTTGTTTGTTTTTTTGCTTGCGATAAAGTACCCGGATTGCGCCGCTTGCTACTTCGAATCCCAAGGTTTCGCAGATCCTCAGCAAGGCAAGTAACACTTTGATCATACTTCTTTATTACCCAGTTTTTATTGCATTACATCAATCCTCAAACAATTGCAAGATTAGGATCTAAATTAATATGTGGGTTTTGGGAAGTAGATGAGGTAGTACCTATTACCTGTTTATTATCAAACCTTTGGGAGTTACTTCTGTGTTTGCTTATTATGCCATGCTATGCTAGTAGACGTGGATTGGGTGAGTGTATCCATGACAGATGTGAGATTGTTAATTTAATGGTTTATTTAAGGTGGCAACTTTAATACACATCTGGGTGGATTGAGGTACCTAGGTATTCCAGGATTGCCTGTTTGTTTTTGGACCGCCACCCAGGCTCAAAGGGATCATAAGATTATTCGTGCTAGAAACTTCCGTGTGCAGCCACAAGCTACTATGGGCTCTAGCATAGTTGACTAAGTCGTGCGAACTCTTACAGTGGTAGACTAGCAGATGTAGGAGATGTAGGTTGGTACGGTCTACCCAACGTAAGGTGCTAGCGCTTCTGAAAGACTATGTCTCGGTCATCCGTTTCTCAAACACCATGTAGTGCGAGAATCCCCACGGAGGAGATCAAGTCTTGTGGGGAAAAGTGCGCAACCTCTGCAGAGTGTATAAACTAATCATGATTAGCCGTGTCCCCGGTTATGGACGTTTTGAGTATCTAGTACTTGGATTATCATGTGAATCTCATCATGTTACTTTAATTAATATTGTTGGGTTTGTTTAATGATGATGTTACTTAATTGGGATTATGAATGCTGTCAAGCATTCTCAATGTTTAACAACCACCATGATAGTTAAATAAATTTATTCCTTTGCAGTAGGGAAAAATTGGCTTTATGCAAAACTGTAACCATAGAGCCTTCCACCAGCCATATATGCATGTAGTATAGCTTTATTCTTTCATTACTCTCTATGTGTTACTTTGCCAGCATATTCCATGTGCTGACCCGTTTTCGGGTTGCAACGTTCATGTTGCAGACTTTGCAGACGACGAGTAAGATGCCTTAGGATCGTGGTTCTATACTCAATGATGCCGTTGGAGTTGATGGACTCACTTATCTTCCAAGCCTTCCGCTGTTATCGTTATTAGATGGCCTTAAGCCATATTTATTGTAATAAGTTCTCTTTGGAGACATTCGATGTAATAAGTGTGTGATTGCTACTCTGTTATAAATCCTTCAAGTACTGTGCATGTCAGCATTACTGATCCAGGGATGACACTGATGCACAGAGATCAGACTGTTTGAGGTCTGGTCGCTACAAGATGGTATCAGAGCACACGCTGACTGTAGGACACGACCACTAAGCAAAAGCCATAGATCACTACTCTCTCTTCTCATTTCTAACTCCTCACCTTTTCTACTCTTTTAGGATGGCGGATGCAAGGAACAAGTTCATGCAACTGGATGAAGATACACCCTTTGGACGACACCTGAAGGAAGTTACTAAGTACCTATAGATCGGAGTACCAAGCTTCACCGGAACATACAACGCCACTTTACCTGAAGAGGAGCATTGGATGATTCAAGTTCAAGTTCCAGGAAGGACGTTCATGCCCGTCACTGAGCCCATAGAGTTTTCCTTTGATGCACCAACCTGGAGCCTAGGAAAGAGCATGGCAGCCCACATTACCATGGGACGTATTGGAGAAGTTTACCACAAGGAGCTTAAGGATACTACCTATCAGATTTGTGGGCGCCAAGATGAGCAATGGGAGATGATCAACACCAGGAAGGACAGATCAATTACAGCTTTCATCTAGGAGTTAAACCAGCACATTCGATGCCAGGAGAACCAGATGTGTGCAGGCATGATGGATCTGAAGAAGGCCATGACCAAGATCACGGAACTGGAGGAAGAACTCAAGTCTACACGCGATGGATATGAGGAGGAAATATCAATGCTAGTCGAGAAGAATGAAGATCTGAAGAAGAAGCTAAGTGTGTTCATGGGATTTCCAGCAACTGGAGAAGATGAAGATTGCACTTGTCCCGAGAATTACATCATCATCGACAACACCAAGTCAGACCCGGATGATAGTGATGATGACTATGTAGATGAAGCTGGAGCAGATATCATGGAGTCTTCATCGGAGCAGTTTTTCTAGTAGACCACCATAACAATAGTAGTATTTCCCTCCATGTATCTAGTATAGTTCGAGCACTTTTGTAACGATAGATAGACCATTGTATGCCCTTGCTTGTTTGAATGAAGTGTTTTGATTGCAATTTGTCTCATGTGCATATGGTTAGTGTTTTCCCTCTAGACCTCATTTTATTATGTATTCTCATCTTTTCTAAACCCTCAGATGCCTCCGAGGCGTGACAACGGATTTGCTTTCCCACCGGAGCTCACCCAGTTGATCCAGCAGCAGAATGCATTAATGCAGATACTAGTCCAGAATCAGAATCAGGGGAACAACAACAACAACAATCCACCACCGCCACCACCTGTTGATCACTTAACCCGTTTCCTTAGGCTGAATCCGCCAGTGTTCTCCAGTAGCACCGAGTCGATTGTTGTAGATGATTGGCTTCGCAAGACAGCCAGAGAGTTGACCACTGCAGGATGCACAGATGCGGAGAAGGTACGATTTGTCGCACATCAGCTTGAGGGACCCGCAGCATCATGGTGGGAGAATTTCAAAGCCACCTATCCAGTAGACACTATCACATGGGATCAGTTTCAGCAGGCTTTTTGTACTGCTCATGTTTCAGCAGGAGCTATGGCCATGAAGAAGCGTGAGTTTCGCAACTTACGCCAGGGAGGACGTACAGTTGGCCAATATGTGGATGATTTCAGTAAGCTAGCACGTTACGCCCCAGATGACGTTGCTACAGATGCAGCTAAACAAGAGAAGTTTCTGGAAGGACTGAATGATGAGCTGAGCATGCAGTTGATGGTAGAAAGTTTCAACAACTACCAGGAGTTGGTAGACCATGCTCTCATGATTGAAGGGAAGCAACAGCAGATTGAAAACCGCAAGAGGAAGTATGGACAAGGGAAGTACAATTCTGGAGCTCAGCAGAAGCCACGTTTTACCCCGAAGTCGGGAGGACAGTTCCAGCATACCCATGGAGGTGGTAGCTTGCACAACCATAATGGTTCCAAGAATGGTAACGGGAATGGAGGAAGTAATAGCCAGAACTGTACCAACCCCTCAACACCAGCCAAGAGAGATTTGAGTCAAGTCACTTGCTTTAAATGCCAGAAGACCGGACATTACGCCAATGAATGTCCTGAAGGCCAAAATGGAAATGGCAATGGAAGCTCTGGGAAGAAGCCAAACCCTTTCAATAGAGGATAGGTGAACCACGTTAGCGTGGAGGAGGTTGAAGCCCAACCCGATGCAGTAATAGGTAAGTTTTTGGTTAAGTCATCTACCGCACTCGTTCTTTTTGATACTGGTGCATCGCATTCATACATATCAAGGGGATTTGTGGATAAGTATAAACTGCCAACCCAAGCCCTCAAGTCACCCATGTTAGTAACCTCGCCTGGAGCAGAGTATATGGCCAGGCTATGGTGTGATCGGTTACCATTAAGGATTGGTAACTACGTGTTTCCCTCAAACCTAATAGTATTGGAATCACAAGGATTGGATGTGATATTAGGCATGGATTGGTTATCGAAGTATGGCGGGAACATTGAATGTGCCAGTAAGACAATTTTACTTACAATGCCAGAAGGGAAGAGGATTAAGTATGTATCCAGGCATGAGCCGAAGAGGATGCACGTAAATTTCTTATCAGGAGTTGTGCAGGAGGAAGTACCAGTAGTGAAGGATTTTCCTGATGTTTTTCCAGAAGAGTTGCCAGGCATTCCATCGGATAGAGACATTGAGTTTTTGATTGAGCTTTTGCCAGGCACAGGGCCGATATCCAAGAGACCATACAGGATGCCAGCAAAAGATTTGGAGGAGATTAAAAGTCAGATTAAGGAGTTACTGGATAAAGGTTACATTCGCCCAAGTTCCTCGCCTTTGGGATCACCAGTACTTCTAGTGGAGAAGAAGGACGAATCATTAAGGATGGTTGTTGATTATCGAGGATTGAATGCAGTAACCATCAAGAACAAGTACCCACTACCGATGATCAATGATCTGTTTGACCAACTGCAAGGAGCAAAGGTATTTTCCAAGATCGATTTGCGATCAGGATACCATCAGTTGAAGATTCGAGAGCAGGATATACCTAAGACGGCTTTTACCACCAGGTATGGGCTGTACGAGTATACCGTTATGTCATTTGGTCTGACTAACGCACCTGCCTATTTCATGAACATGATGAACAAAGTATTTATGGAGTTTCTGGATAAGTTCGTCGTGGTGTTCATTGATGATATCTTGGTCTACTCAAAGGATGAAGAGGAGCATAAGGAGCATTTGCGTTTGGTATTGAGAAGCTCAGAGAACACCAGTTATACGCCAAGTTCAGCAAATGTGAGTTTTGGTTGAAGGAAGTTGGATTCCTCGGACATGTGATATCTGGAGAAGGAATAGCAGTAGACCCCATGAAGGTTGCCACCGTGACAAATTGGGTAGCACCAACGACAGTTGGAGAGGTCAGGAGTTTTCTTGGACTGGCAGGATACTACCGGAGATTCATTGAGAATTTTTCAAAGATTGCAAAGCCCATGACGGAGTTGTTGAAGAAGGATACCAAGTTCAATTGGACTGAGGAATGTCAGGCCAGTTTCCAAGAATTGAAGGAACGTCTAGTTACCTCACCACTGTTGATTCTACCAGATCAGACCAAGGATTACGAGGTGTATTGCGATGCTTCACGTCGAGGACTTGGAGCAGTGCTTATGCAGGAGGGAAGAGTTGTCTCGTATGCGTCATGATAGCTTAAAACTCATGAGTGGAATTATGCACACACGGTTTGGAGTTAGCAGCCGTAGTGCATGCATTGAAGACATGGAGACATTTTCTTATCGGAAATCATTGTGAGGTGTACACGGATCACAAGAGTTTGAAGTACATTTTCATGCAGAAGGAGTTGAATCTCAGGCAAAGGAGATGGTTAGAGCTCATGCAAAACAAGAGTATAACTGAAACAACTTCAGAAGAGATCAAGAAACGTTATCCTGGGTATCCACCATGCTGGCAATAAGCTTAGCAAGCTGATTAGCTTTGTCCTGTTTGGCGCTAAAATCCTCCAACGCTTGTTGTTGCACTAGAAAGTATGCATCTGAATGCTCCAGGGACTTCCACAGTCCTTTCGCTTCTTGTCGCAGCACAGCTGATCGATGTCTTTCAGCTTGTAGTTGAGACTCAAGAAACCGAGCTAATTCAAACAGTAAGTTTGAATAGCTTGTGCATGAGGTAGTGGCCAGTAACTCGAACACTAAACCAAGACAGGACTTTGGGGTTGTCTCGCTGTCTTCAAGATAGTCTTCCTTAGCTGTTTTATCAGCTTTGTTGGAGACCAACAAGGATGTGTCACTATCCTGAACCTTATCTGCATTACTTCCTTTACCATTGCTTAATAAGGCACTCTTCCCCAATATTCTGTCAGCATTCTAAAAGAAGAAACAAGCAGACACATAACAAGTTTAGCATGTACTAGTATATGAAACTCATTTCGGAGAACCAGTTCATTAGTAAGGTGGACAGGATTAAACTACCAAGTCTTCTATTGCCAAGTACTAGTACATAATAAAAGCATCAAACAAACATATATCTATGTCATATGGTCACTGCATTGTCTTGCCAAATCAAAATAGAGACACGGTTCAAATCATATCAGTTCAAGACAAAGGAGCAGTGAAAGAATACAAAGCGTGGGAAACTACACGGCACAACAAGATTTCAGATGGGTACCACGGGTCTACATGTACAACAACACTATTGGCTCTGTTGTGATGCTAGTAATGTGCATGATATGAAAGTCAACTGTATACACAATTGAAATTGAAATCAACAGAGCTATTGATAAGAGCAAACCTGTTAAAGAAACATGCGTGAACATACCTGCTGTGCCATTGGAGTTTTGATAGGATCCTTCAATTTAAAAATAAGTTTGTATCAGTAAATACAGTGATACAAGAGCAAAGCAATCATAGTTAAAAAAGGCGTGCATAAGCGAGCGCTTAAGCGCGCCTAGGCTCTAGGCGTTGGCAAAACGCATTGCGCATAACTATGCATAATCTGTGCATAACTGCGCATAAGCATGCGCTTTGGTCAGTAAAGCGCAAGGCGGTGGCAAAACACACAATTAACGCCTAGCGCTTTTTTGAACTATGATAGCAATGGAATCTTAAATTAGAACAGTTGTTCTTCAGGTTTAGGCACTTGTTCTACATGAACAGAGTACAGTAAGACGCAAGAATAAAATACTTAAAAATAGAAAATGAGCTCATAGACCTTACCATATTCTTGGTTTGGGACCAGTACAGAACAAGGCGTTCCCAATCATCGTCCAGTAAATGTGTCTCAGGAGAACGTAAGGGAATTTGATGAGTTTCTTTGCCGGTGAAGTACGTTTTCTTCAGGTAATTCCGATACTGCCACCAAGCATTCTTGAAGATAGCATAGGTATTAGCACAGGTTACCTCATCCTAAGTTTCCAAATTGGTCCTTCTCTATATAGAAAAATGGGAAAATTTGCTGTATTATAACCATCATGGAGGTAGGATGTATGGGACGAAGCAAAGTAATTGCCATGAATAACATTACTTACACATAACTCGTGGACAAATACCTGCAACTGGCATTTTCCTTCATCTTCAGTATAATATTTCCAAGATGGGAAGATACGCACATAAAATTTAACAACATCAAATGCGATAGATGCTAAACTACGACTGGCTGGTTGTGCTTCCTCCACAGGAATAGGCGTACTAACTGGTGGAGTTGGGGTTTGCCATGATAGTACTGGCCCTTTGGGCACTGGAGCTGCCTTACTAACTGCTGTTGTTTGGGAGCTCTGTGGTGGAGATGGTGCTGTGTCAACAGGAACTGGGTTACTATCGGCTGGGGTTGGGGTTAGATTGGGTGAAGCTGGTTCTCTGTCCATCGTAGTAGGGGTACAATCTGCGAGAGTTTGGGTTATGTGTGGTAGGGCTGGTTCTTGTGCATGTACAACCGGGGTGCTATCTCCACCAAGAGGTAGCACTGTTTTATTTGAAGACCGTGTTTTTATTCCGCTAGATACTGGCATCACCCGCTCCAATTCAAATGGCTGATAAACAGGAAACATAGTTGAATGTATAGACATTGTATGAGAGACAGATGCAATAGATAGTGTGGAAAAAAGAGGGCATGAAATAGTTGACATGTATATTGTTTAACTAAAACGGATAGCATGGCATAATTTCACATATATGATGTCTATCTAAACTTGATAGCATAGCATAACATAATTCAAAGATATGATGAATAACTAAATAGGATCGCATGACATAATTCACCTACATGTTATCTAAGTAATCAGGATTGCATCATTTAATTCACATATGTGATTTATATGCTAAACAGAGGGCATTCGATATGATGTCTGAACTAAGAACATGGTGTTGAATATTGTGTATATGATGTCTAAACTATGCAATGCAAGACACCGTATGCATGATATGAGCAGTATAACCATGCCAAGTTAGAGCATACACCTCAGTGGGGGAATAGGACTGGTCATCTGTCTCTGAATCCATCTCTGAGGAGCTATCGGGACCCAACAAGAGATCTGCTTCGACAGGTAGCACTGTCTGCTCTGAAGGCCTTGTTTTCACTCCAGATTTTTCCATCTCCCACCCAAATGGCTGATTCACAGGAAGAGTAGTTTAATGTACAAACATTGTCGACAAATGGAAATGTAATGAAGAAAAGGATGGGCAAGATATCATTCAAATATATGATGCCTGGTTAAACAGGATGGCATTGCACATTTCACATATATTATGGCTGGCTAAAGACATGAGACTGCATAATTCCCATATATGATATAGAAACTAAACATGTGGCATTACAGAACATGTCTAAACTAAGCAGATGACATATATGATGTCAAAAGTAGGCACTGCAAGGCAACATATGCATGATATGACTAACATCATCATGCCAAGGTAGATCAAACACCTTGGGGTGTAAATAGGAGTGGTCAGTGGCGTCTGAATACGCCTCAGAACAGATATCTTCCTCTGGATTACAATCTGGAGAGGGGTGGGGAGGGTTTTCCATTGAACCCAGCATGGAGCGATGTCTGCATGACATTGTATTGCCGCGCAAAACTCTTCTCTTTTTCTCTACATGTTCAGCATGACTGTGTACAATATCTGACATGCATACGAAAAAATATGGTGAGATTATGTAAGGAGAGCATGCAGAAATATAGAGTGATGGTAACAACCAGTGGATCGACGTTTTTCCGTTGAACCAAAATAGCCCTAATGGATCGACATGAATGTATAGTAATAAGTGATGCAACAAGTGTACAACCTCTTTGCCGTAGCCGTGTCGCTGAAGCAGTTGAGGCAGAGGTGGCTGTCGGAGGTGTGGAGGAAGATCTGAGGAATCTGTAGACGGCGTCCAGGGCACTGCTCTATTGTGATGGATCGTTCTATCGTTGGAGCAGCTCCGGTGAGCCGTAAGACGTCAAGGCTGAAGTAGCACAAGACAGACATCGTCAATCTCAAGTGGGATTCTAATAGCATCTCCAATAGATGATGTAAAATGGATGTAAAATTAACATCACCAAAAACTACCCGACTACAACAGATGAGGTAAAAACTGTTGACTCTGAACTTAACTGTCGAAACTGAAATTAACTGTGGAATCTGAATGTTACTGTCGAAACTAAACGCAATGGTAGCAGAGAGGCACTTGACATGTAGTTTAGGGAGGGCCTGCAGTTCATCTTCAACCTGCACCCCCCTGAGCCGCCAGCCACCACCGGCCGAATCGCCGGCCCCAGCGCCGCCTCGCCGCCCCGAAACAACTCGCCACTGCCGCCCCGGCCAGCCCTCTAGGCCCCCTGCCCCCACCTGAACCCTAAGATAGATAGTGGGGTACCTCTCCGGTGAGCCCCCGTCCCCGCTGCGGGTGGTTCTTCCTTAACTCCGGCGAGCCCCCCCCAACACCTGAAAATCGACTGACCCAAAAGTGGATTCAGTCGACTGAAGTGTGGCTTAATCGGAGCAGAGCAGTAGCACGAGCGAGGGGGAGAGAAGCAGCAACAGCTGGGCGAGCGAGCGATCGAGCGAGAGCCGGAGCAGCAGCAGCAGGGCGAGCGAGCGAGCGAGAGCCGGAGCAGCAGCAGCAGATCTGGCTGGTATGGACGCTGCCGCCGAAGGGGCCTTGCACTGGGGTAGAGCCGTCGTGGAGATGTCGCCCGTGGTGCCGGCTTCAAGGTAGCCGCTCCATGGGGGTGCGGGATGGAGCATCGTCGGCGCCGGGAGGTCGAGTTAAGGAGAAGGTGCGATGCGATGAGTGTACAACCTCTCTGGTGGCGCCGAGCAGGCCTCGGCTTCGTCCGAGGAGTCGGTGAGCATGATGCGGTTCTGGTGGAATAGGTTAAGGCGGCACTATGGGGATGGAGCAGCCGTGATAGACGAGGTGATCGTCGGAGCAGCTCCTTGGAGGTGGAGGATGGGGAGGCTGAACCGGTGGGCCGGCGAGATGGACGACGGATCCTCATCCGGGGAGGTGGAGGAGGGAAGTCGAGCTGTTGCGGTGGACGACGTCATCGGGGAAGAGGCTCCGGCTGGGCAGCGGTGATGTGGCAGACAGAGGAGGGTGGGGTTTCGCGGCTGGAGTGGAGAGGTTATGGCGGCCTGGGATTTCGGATGGCGAAAAGGGGGCGATGGGAGGGGGTGAAGCATGACTTAGGGACGCGCTTGTCCAAAATGTAGGGTGTGTTACAAAAGTAACCCCACTGGTTTGAACTAGCGGCCCTTTTGGCTCAGGGTTAGAAGGGGGATTTCGCGTGTCGGGATTTGGCAGCTAGAGGGAGTTTTGGCGCGTGTTGTAATTTCAGGATAGCAAGGCGCGGGTTGTGAAGGCGCCAGTTTTGGGAGCATGATATCTGAATTTTCGGGATATAACAAGACGCGGGTTGAATTTTAGGGACAAGCCTAACGTGTAGTAATATTGTACTTGTACATACCAAATCAATTCACACTTCCCTCAACCAAAAAGAAAACGAAAAAAAATAAAACTATTCACACCACACAAAGATAGAGTCTTGCCCCGTTTTACTATACAAATGCTATTCAAAGCTACTCCCTCCTTCCATCTATATAGGGCCTAATGCGTTTTTTGATGCTAACTTTGACCAAATATTAGAGTAATGATATATGACATGCAACTTACACAAAGCACACCGTTAACTTCGTCTGTGAAAGGTTCTTTCAATGATATAATTTTCACATTGTGCATGTGATGTACTATTAATCTTGTCAATAGTCAAAGGCGGTCTTAAAAATCTCATTACGCCCTATATAGATGGAAGGAGGGAGTATGAATCCATGTTATGTCCGATTAATTTTTTTCGCTTTGCTGGTGCTTTCCAAATGTCTATAGTACCGCTGCAATTCGAACTAAATTTGAATTCGTTTATCTATTTCAATAAGAATCTACAATCATGATTGTTGCCAACTTCAACCATCATAGTTTCCTTGCTATCCGCCAGATATAAATCGGACGACCTATAATGCAGGATGGCAGGCACACCATCATCAACAACTCCGTTTTTTTATAAGAGTAGAGATAAAATATATTAAATGTAGTATAACATGTTCATAAACACACCATGTGTATCACCGTTATATATATTCACACATGCGTCGGTTTAGAACACTATGATAAATTCTTCAAATATCCGAATTCGCTTTTTATAATGAAGTATATATGATCTCTATTCGTCTTTTACACCCACACAACCCTCTTATCTTTGTAGCTAGCGCTAACTTTCTCTTGTGCATGCACACGCGCGCATCCCTCTCACCCTCCCTCAGCATTCTCTAGCTCCATCGCGCAAATTCGTCTTTTCACTTTAGCTCGTTCACCCACGGTGTGTGTAGCCCCCCTAGCTCCTTCTTTACGGCACACATCGATTGATATGCCTCTCTAGCCAGGTGTGCCTAGCACAAACACAAGCTTCCCCTCTTCTCTTGTCACCATCCATGCCTCACTCCCACCACTCTTTTCATCGTTCTCGTACTCGCACACTCCTCCCCGCTCGATATAGTATGCCTCTCGTACCACCTCCTACATGCATCCCTCTATCTCTATCCTTCTCCTTGTGCCTCCTTTGCTTCTAACACACACACATGCATCTATATCGATCGATCTCCCAACATATACCTGGATCGACTTTAACTACCCCCCATCGATCGACGTACCTTACAAGTTATGTCTCTCCTTTCTCTAACAAAGGGCGATTGATCTTCCTATGTAGTTATGTCTGCTTACCACAGCCACATCGTCCCCCCTCATCATTCGTGCATGCCTCCTGACCCGTCTCTCACACGCACGTGCACAGACAACAAGCAGCCATCTCCTCTCCTTTTGATATTGCGGGCGTGCCCTTCGTTTGTCTAGCAAGCCTATCCCACCATTTGTTAGAAGCAACTCCACTACCACCCCCTCCAACACTCTAGCTCTGTCTCTCTCCCAACCTTATTCCTCTCCTGCACATATGCATGGATGCCGATCAATCTCCCTTAATACATGAGGCAGATCGATCTCCTTAATACATGAGGTAGGCCTCTCTCCTCCTCCACACATATACCAGCCATTGTATCTCTATAGTTAATTGGGCCTCCCTCTTCCCCCACCACACACCGATAGTCGAGCGCTGCAGGTAGGTATCCATGCCACAGATACAAACTGCACATGTCCCCTCTCACGTTCCAGTAGGCCAGCCACTCTATATCTTTGACGTGGGCACACACAAATTCGATGGCACTCTTTATCGATCGCGCGCGCACACACACACATCATCCCTCTTTTCGATTCTATGGACACCTCAAGCCGGTGATACCTCCACTCTCTTCCCGTGGATCGCCCCCTCTATATATATGTTATATCCAGGACTCTATTTCACACACATTGCATATGTTACATTTTTTGATTGACCCCCCCCAAAAAACTCTCAAGAACCCACACACTATATCTCTCTAGGTTTGTATCTCTCTCACACAACCCCACGTAGGTGGTGTACATATACAAGAAGAGAATAGGTGCACCATGCACGTACTCACGCTTCATGCCCAGCCACACTCGGGCGGGTACACGGTGGAGCTCATTTCTTTACGAAATGGCAGCCCACGTGCTAATTTGAACGCCTGTAGCGGTTGTTTACCTAGGGAGGTCGTGTACCACGCCTGCACGAAACAAAGTTCGACTTGACGCATTGCTGCGTTATTTTTATATAAAGTTATAGCGCTCAATGGCACGTACATAGAATATAAAATGATTTTTATGGAGAAAAAGGTAGTCCGCTCACTATATACAATGGAGCCTTGTGTGCCTGGTTTGTCGTTCTTCAGAGTATCTCACACAAGGCTGCAGTGGCCTCTCTCTCTCACCGTTGGTCACTGATCCGGCCGCATCCCGTCCACCGGGGGAAAGGGAGTGCGGTGGCCTCTCTCTCTCTCACCGTTGGTCACTGATCCGGCCGCATCCCATCCGCCGGGGGAAAGGGAGGAAGTGCATCGTTTCTCTGTTCGACGGCGCCGAGGCAGCACGTCCCGATCTGCGGTACACGCCGTTCTATCTGACCAAGCTCCGGCGCGGCAGGGCCTACGCCACCTGCTCGCAGATTCCGCCCGACGCTGCTCACCTAGTTACATCCCGACAACCTCCAGGTATCCCCTCCGGCCTTGCTCCACTGCCCGTCTTCCCACGTCGCTGCATGTGGATCTTCCATAGTTCTTTGCCCAAAACGTAGCTCATCCAGCGTACTTTCCATATTGCATTCTCGTCCTCACACCATTTTAGACAAACACAACCCTGTTGTTATCTTCCCTTAGGGCAAGGAATATGCTTCTTTTTTGTCGTCGCATGTGTCATCAACTGTTATTGGCCAGTAATTGTTTCCTTTCTACCCCTTTTTTGCAAACAGGGCTATCCATTTCACCTCGTTGCTATTGCAACCTTTTGGTGATCTGCACAAATCACTTTTTTCTTAAGAGTGTTTTGTGCAGTTGTACTAAAATGTCACATGGGCAACGTCTCTACATTTCAGTGCGATTGCAGAAAGGGAGATTGGTTTTGCTCTATCCTCCTCATCCAAGTCCGAGCCTAATCTTCTCCAACTAGTTAGTCTTAAGAGAGACTGCAAAGGTGACCGGCTTCTATTTATGTGTTTATTGTTTCATCAGCAGTCCTCTATTATCATAATCACACTTAATATCTTTGAAATAGGGACGCTCAGCTCTATTTTAGTGGAACTGCACAAAATGATTGGAATGTTGCATGCTCCAGACAACTACTTTTTTCCCAACATGCCTTGTTGATTTAGACAGAGCTGGGGGGGGGGGGGACGTTGCTGCCAATGAAAGCATGGACCAATTTAATTTAACACCTTCTCACAACTCTGTCTTCAGTTGTGATGTAATTATTAGCTCTGATCTGCTAATAATTGACATGCATTAGCAAGGAAGTTAGTTTTTTATTGTTTCCGAAAGAGCATCGATGGCAAGACACGCGAAATAGAAGTTGAAAGCTCACACCATTGTACAATTTCATGTCTCGCTGGAAAATTATTTGTATAGTACGTCAATTATGTAAACAAATGATGGAAGCTTGATAGCATTGCCAGAAGCCTCTTCATCATCCGGGTCCATGTGCCATGCACAAAATTATACTACTTCGTTCCTAAATATTTGTCTTTTTACAAATTTTAAACGGGCATATTTTAGACTGTAGATTCACTCATTTTGCTTCGTATGTGTACTCCCTCCATTCCTAAATATTCTATTCGTCTTTCTAGAGATTTCAACAAGTGACTACATACGGAGCAAAATGAGAGAATCTACACTCTAAAATATGTATATACATCCGTATGTGCCAGTCCATTTGAAATCTCTAAAAAGACAAATATTTGAGTAGTCACTCGTTGAAATCTCTAGAAAGACAAATATACTCTGGAGTATATTTAAGAACCGAGGGGGTAGTGCACAACTGCATGGGAGACTCGGCCTGGTCGTTGCGCCGCATTAATAGTGAGTAATGAGCAGTCAAATCGTAAGCGCCACCTTTCCCACTGTAAGTTGCTCTGAAGAAGCAACCGTCAATACGCTCTTCTTTGAATCCGCTCATACTACTCCATCCGTCACTGTTTATACAACGCGCTTCAGAAAAAAGAAAAAAGATCTGTGGGACCAAGGCGACTAGCGATCGGCCTGAAAAATAGCATTGATAGTTATAGCACGACATCTATCACTAGAGGGAATAATGCGTACACACATGCATGCAGTGCTTCCACCCCGGGTACACACATGCATGCACTTACTCCACTCCGTAGTTACATGGAGAGAAAATTGTGGACTTGATTGCGGTTACCATGCCCTAATTAATTGAGCATTAAACCAAACGCGTCTAAAGTCTTTCTGGTGGTGGAAATGCATTGAGAGAAATGCATCATAATGAAGCGCACCCTGTAAACTGTGACAGAGGGAGGAGTAGTATGAAGGTTCAAAACCAAGTACGCGTATGACCAGTCGGTCAACGCACCTCCTCTTGGCATATCACTGACACGTGGGATAGGAGTGTGAGCAAACCGATCTCAATTGACGGCAAAGAGCCAACCCGTCGTTCCTTGAGAGAGACGAGGAGCGAGAACCCACACAGACGGGTTCGCTTGGAGGCCAAGATATATTCGAGCATGGTTGGTTGATCGATATCATTCATTACATGTTGGGCTGCCGTTTTCCGCCCTTCTCCGGAATAAACGTGCACTTTATCAGAGATAAAAAGAAATAAGAGTACAAACGCTCCACCATGCGGTTCTAGTAGTACTACTACTTGTACTACTGCGCTTGGCTCTTCGCCTCTTCGTGAAGTTGAACAATGATGGTACTCCGCATGTTGGGTACTACAGTGACAATCTGACACCGAATGGACTGATGCATGTCCACGGAGGGTAGGTTGCATTAGTCAAAAGGCGTAAGCGAGCTTCACCTTGTCCTGCAAGCTTCTCCTCATTCAGCGAGTTGACGGGACACACCAAAAAGTAGTGCTAGTCCATACTCCCTCCTTTCCGGTTAATATGGCTTAATCTTTTTTGCGGGTAACTGAGAGAGCTTTATTCATATATAAGCATTCTTAGGACGATCAGCCAAGACACTGGTCACTAGGAAGCGAGGCACCCCGCAAAAAAAGAAGTAGGAAGCGAGGTGTTTCATCAAGCCAGCTCTCGGCCACATTCAAAGTGCAGCAAGCACGGTTCGCACAAAGATGTGCCGCAAGGTTTGCTGACCTGTTTACATGCTGAATAACAAAAAAAGAGGAAATATTGCCGAGCGCTACTATTTGTAACAGGATATGAGCCAGAATTAAGCGAGAATTGTGGCGAGTGTTCCATGCAATCAACTCCCATTATCACATGCGAGAACCGTCGAAGAGAACCAAATGTGTTGAAGATTGCTTTATCATATTTTAAAATTATAATAAGAGTGCAGACGCTCCTCCATCCGGTTCCTAGTACAAGTATAGTACGTACCTTTATAGACTATATTAGTAAACTTTGCGCTTTGTTGTTCGCCTATTCGGGAAGTCGAACAATAGTAGCACTAGTAGTATAGTGTATGCTTCTGGCAATCTGACACCGAATTAACTGTTGCACGTCCACCGCCTGAGCGAGGGAGAGCTTGCATTAGTCAAAAGTTTCTCCTTGTCCTGCGAGCCACCGCGCGCAAGTAATGCTAGTCCATACTGCCTCCTCTCCGGTTAATATGGATTAATTTCAAGAGATAAATACACTGTCTGTCACTATATATTTGTAAAAATACGGTCAGTGGACTTCATAATAAGCTCATTGCACTCAATATATATATTTTCCGGTGTTTATACGGTCACTAGCTCACCCTGACTGAGTATGTGTGTGCATGCACGTGTAGGTTGAGCACTTAGCGTGACCGTGTGTGTTCCGTTGTGTGCTCGTACATGCATGCATTAGGGCATCACGCGCGTTTTTGCATCCATGTGTACGTGTGACTGTTGCATACACGTAGGGGGAGTACGTGTAGGGGCCACTAAGGAGTAGTCAAATCACAAAGTAAGTTAGTTGGAAGAAGCAACCATCATTTCACTCTTGAATGACACGCACGCAATATAAAATGGTTGATATGGAGAGAAAAAGAAAACCACTATATATACACTAGCAAGAGCCTAAGCTACAAGCCTGCTTGCTAAGGTTGCTCTCTTCACAAGCATAGAACGCCGGGCCTGATCCCGCAACTGGGGGAAGGGAACAATGTTCTGTGTAGACGCGGTCGACATCGGCGAGGGAGAAAACCCATAGTCGGTGCGTCCCGATCGGGGGTCACCGCGGTTTGGGCCGATGCCGCGTCCCAACCGCCCTTCTAGCTACAACCCGACGTCCTAGGTAGTCCATCTTCCTTTTAGAGTCGGCTTGCTCTACTGCCGTAGCTCCATCTCCATGTCGATCTTTCTCTACTTCTACCGGCTTCTACTTGTGATGAGTTTATGTCTCATGAACTAGTGCTAGTACTATTATTCTAATCACACTTCTTTAATATCTTTGCCATCAGGGATGCTCAGGTCAATTTTAGTGGAACTGCACAAAAGCATCATATGATCCGAGGGTGCCAGCCGTCTTTTCTTCGACAGGTTCTACCTGGCCAGGGAATTAGATCATGTTTAGGGTTTAGGGTTTAAGTCGTAGTGACCCCATCAGCAGTTTTTCTTTCGTACACGCTCTCACAAATTTTTTCTTTAGTTGTGAAGTAAATATTGGCTATGATCTGTGAATCATTGAGATGCATCAGCATGCGTGTTAGTTTTCCTTTGTATTTGATGGAATGTTGTAACGGGGCAACCTTGGAATAGGAATGAAAATGGAGTGGAAAGTTTCCATTTTTCCAGAGAAAAAAGGAAACGGGAGAAACCAACATTTCGTTTCGTTGGATCGCGCCATCGAGCAAAACCAACGTTTAAATCATGTCTGTCGTGTTCGTGTCTCACCCTCCTCCATGGCTCGACCCCACACGGTCGCTCGGCATGCCACTCACCGCAAACCAAGTATTCGATAACTTTGCCGCCTGCTTGTCGATGGATCGCGCCATGGAGTACTACTAGCACTACTGGAAGAGATTGACGAGTTGGGGGAGGACAGCTAGCTGTAGCACGGACTCGCAAAAACTTTTTACATGCATGTCGTAGCCGGCTATTGCGACCTTTGAACACAGAGCAGCCGCGTGCACCCAGAAGCGGCGCGGGCGACGCTCTCTCGGCCGGCACGCCGCTTCAATGCCGGCGCCAGTGAGAGGTCGCATTCGCTCTGGCCGGGCATGAATATGGCACTGACCGTTTCGGGCGGGAAGCACGCGCGGGTGATGAAGAGGGTTTGGGTTGGTCAGGACCGACCGTGGCAGCGGTCCGGATGTGCGCAAACAAGAGATGTTGTACGTTAATATTGCTGCGTATATAATTAACAATGTAAATAATGTGCCAGTTGGACAAATATGATTGGAGATGGAGATGGAAATGGAATTTTACGTAAACACGGATATGCATGTCTATGTCTATGTGTGTGTGCACGACGACTCTCGCGATCTGGAAGCGGGGGCGTGTTTTTGATCGAGTTTTCTTTCTTGGTACGTTAGAAAATCAGTTTGTCTAATTCACATCTAGATGTTATTTAAGGATATCACATCTAAGCTACCACAAGTATATAATGTAGCAACAAGAAACAAAAAAAACTAGGACAAAAAAAATAGACCACAAACAGAGTGGACATCAACTTAGATGTGACATAACTATGTCACATCTAGATGTGTCCTAGACAGACCCTTAAAAAATTGTCCGCCAGTTTTCGTTTCTTTTTTCCGAGAACGCGCATATTCTATTTAAAACCACTGCTATGGAGAGATTTTTTCTCCATTATAGCCTCTTGTTTGATAGAGTTTCTCGCGTCTCGCTCTCTCACCCTCTCCATATCAAAACAAGATGACAGTGTCCAGTCTATCTCTCTCCTCATCGGTGGTCACATATCCGGCCGAATCCCGTCCGCTGCGGGAGGTGAGGAGGTGCAGCGTTGACGTTGTCGCTGTCGGCGACGGGGGGAGCCGATGTGCACCGTCCTCTCGGAGCCAGCACTGGCGCGGACGAAGATCCTCCGCGCCCTTGTTCGCTGCCGTCGTGTGGGCAGATCCCGCCCGCCCGCCTAAACGACATCTCGCCCACCTAAGGTATAACTTCTTGTACTGGTCCAACTCCCCAGGTCGCTGCGTGCGGGTTTTCTTCTATGCGACTACTCCCCAGCTCCCCATAGCTAGGGTTTGTCAGCTGGTCCAACATCACCTACTAGTACTATTATAGAGGAAATGCCACTTGAGAAGTTGTCCTGATTTATGCCTCGGTGGAGGTATACATGTTGTTTCGACAAAAAGTACATGGTGGTTGTGCGGTCATTGTCCATATGGTGGTAGTACTATCACTGGTTAAATGAAGAAATGCTTTTTTTCTCGGGTATCCTGGTTTAGTTCCCATCAAGATATAATTATGATGCTTCTGTTTGTTGGTGTACTTTTCATTAACCCTTTTCTTATATTTTTGGAAACAGCGATGTGTGTGTCCATACCCGGGCATGTCTTCCAAAATTTTAGTGGAACTGCACAAAATTGGATGGCCATTGTTGTTCCGCCTCACTGTCCTCTGCCACGTGGTTCTTCCTTCTTCGAGCTTGATTACTGAGAAGAAACCGACCACAGTGAGGATTTGTCGAACTTCATAGGTGCCTCACCCAAACTTGATGCCAAATGGATGATGCATCACCACGATGACCTATCGATGCTCATGGTCGCGCCTCATGGTTGCGTCGGCTGGTGAAGCTGTTCGATTTTCAATGAAAAACAAGCCATCTTCCATCAGCGCTCTTTGCTTGTTACGCACAAAGATGATATCCTTCGTCAGTTCACCTTGGTTGCGTTGGAGACGCAGTCGTCTTTCACGTTGGTGCAATTTTATCACACAATTGGCTATGAACCAAATGTTTCCTCGAAGAAGGATCGACGTTGGTACTAAGAGCATAAGTTTTGTATTGATTTCTAAGCCTTCTCACAACTTTGTCTCCAGCTCCCCTGTAATTTTATTTGTCCAGCTATTAACTTTGATTTAAAAAATGGTGTGGACTAAAAACCCGGATGGACGTAGTAGCCCTCCATTTTTATTTACTCCGCATATTAGATTTGACTGAAGTCAAACTTTGTAATACTCTCAAACCTTTCTGATAATAGAAATTAAAATTCTTTATTTGTACACACTCTCACACGTTTCCAATAATTTGGCGCATGTGTGGTTGTTCACTTAAGGGAGGGTAGTGTACCACACGTGAAGGACAGGAAGTGCGACCAGGACGCGTGGGCGTGGATCGTTAGTTCATCAGAAGTAGTACTAGTTTTCTTCACTGTACATTAAATAAAGAGTTTCGTTTCGTACTTACACAATTTAAAACGATTGTTATGGAGAGAATAAGAAAACCACTCCACTATATATTAGTCGTATACACACGAGAGTACTATATGGACGCAGCTTCATTGACTTAGTGCACCTGCCTTTGGGTTTATGACAGGTGGGCCCAAAATGTGGCTGGCTCACCTGTCATACAGCCAAAAGCAGATGGAGTGAAGGCACCAGAGCTCAGTCCGTACTATATTAGTATATATATAAGCGGGAGCCTCATCGCTTGTTCGCTAGGGTTTGCACTCTCCACACGCTCGCTGCAATACATATATGTTACACGCTGGAGGCTCAACATTCATTTGCTAGGGTTTGCTATATTCACAGTCTCTCACCCTCTCTTCACCAGATCTAAACAAGACTGCGTTGGCCTCTTGTCTCTCTCTCCCCCCTCACAGCTGGTGAAGGAGGCGTCCGTATCTCGTCGCACCGGGAAGGGGAGGAGGTGCAACGTTAACTCTATCGCCTTCGGTGAGGGAGGCAATCCACTGCCGGCTGCGCTATTCTATTTCACCCAGCGCCTATGCGGGAGGGCCACCGACCCCTTCTTCCTCACTGCCGTACGTAGTGTGGGCAGATCCGGCCTCCCGCCGCACGCCTTGCCACATCCCGACGACCCATCCCGACAACCCTAAGGTATAAGTTTCCTTGAAACAGTCGTTGCTCTAGCTGCATGTGGATCTTTTTTGATCTGTAGTCGAATCTAGGTCTTGGTTCAAAGAGGAAAGAAAGGTGCGATGGGGTGGAGCATGAATCTAGGACGTGGTTCAATGAGGAAAGGAGGGAGGAAAAGTAGTATAGACTTGCTATCCAGCCGCTTTGTTGGTAGACAAGGGAAAAAGGATGTAACCCAGTACACACATCTGCAAGGAACCGATCTCTTTGTTGAAAAGGGAAAGAAAGTAGGGGGGGTCGGGTAGTTTGTGCAGGACTAGATTTGTTGCCCTCACATAGGAAAAAAGTTCAAAGAGAACAAATATGGGACCAACACAGATATGCTGCTTGGCTACATACTCTGCATCACCCATTTATACATGTGGACGCACATGGTGCTAGCATGTCCCATACAGCTATTTTACTGTTGTTAATCTAAGAATGCCGCTGGAAAATTGAAGCAATGCCACTGTTAAAAGTAAATTACATTTTTTAACGAATGTTGTTTCAAGAGAGTGTCTCTGTTAATATGAATCAATGCAACCGTTTTAGAAATGCTACTATCCTACTTTGTTTTCCATCCAAGATAAGTTAGATGCTTCTTTCTGTCACCGTTTGTTTCATCCTCCTTTATCGGCAAGTAATTGTTTCCTTTTTTGCCTCTGTTAAAACAGGGGTATCGATTCAACTTGTTGCTATTGCGACATTTTGCTTCGCTACTCGAAACACTTATGTTTTAAGAGTGTTTTGTGCAGTTCAACTTGAATGTCATACCGGTGACTTTGCTTAATTTTGGTGGAACTGCACAAAAGGAGATCGAGATTTGTTTCCAGTGTTCCTGTCGAGTTGTTTCAAATCTTGGTCTCAACCACATGATATCTATTCAACTTGTTGCTATTGCGACATTTTGCTTCGCTACACGAAACACTTTGCTTGATTTCAGTGCAACTACACAAAATGAGATTGGATTTCCTATTCGTGTTAGCAGATTCGTATTTTATCCTTGTGTTCTCATGAAAGGTCAGTACAGGCCTTCATCCACATGATTGTGCAGTGTGCTTTGAGATGTTGTGCTACTTGTATTGGTACTGTTTTAAATAAATGTTGAATTGAAGCTATTGTATTGTTGTCTTTTCCCATTAAGTAGTGAACAAAAATGGGACCAACCCAGACATGATGCTTGCTGCTTTGTTACAACAAACTCTGCATCACCCCCTTTATAAGTAGATGGAAGCACATATTGTTGTTGCACCCACTCTCCCTTGGAACTGTTTATGCTTTTCGTTAATCTAATGTCGCTGGGCAAATTAAGCAATGCCACTCTCAGA
Source organism: Triticum aestivum (assembly GCF_018294505.1). NCBI lineage: Eukaryota > Viridiplantae > Streptophyta > Magnoliopsida > Poales > Poaceae > Triticum > Triticum aestivum. The sequence continues at coordinate 169,772,613 of NC_057795.1, forward strand.
ATTAATTAACAACTGAATCTTAGTTCAAAACTGCAACACTTGTTAGGAATGATACTATCCTGCTTTGTAGTTCTTTCTACATGTTTAACCAAGGTATTGTTAAGATAATGTCTCTTTAAAAATGAATCAGTTGCATTGTTTTAGGAATGGCACTTTTCTGCTTTGTCGTTCTTTATACATGTTGAACCAAGGCATTGTTAAGATAATGTCTCAGTCAATATGAATGAATCACACTGATGGAGAATTGCTCCTCTCCTGCTTTGTTTCCCATTAAGACAAGTCATCAACCGTTATTTCTCAGTAATTGTTTCCCTTATACCTATTGTTGCTTACAGGGATATCAAAATTAAAGCTCGGTTTTATTCCGACTTCGATTTTAGTTGAACTGCACAAAAGGAGCCAATGTGTCCAAGCCAAACTGCTGCGTTACTGGGTCCAGTTGGTCGTTCCACTTTGCAGAAAGAAGCAGTCACTGGATGCGGTACATTACAGAAGGAATGACCGAGAAGCTTTACAGAGTATTATTAGACACCGGTGACATGACTAGTCTGCAGAGACCATTAGCAATTTAACAACACGTGGGGTGCCCTGGGCAAAAAGTGCCCAAACAAGTACAAGAAGCTAAGACAGGACACGATCATAGGCATTACATATTTTGAATGGGAAAAGCTTGTCAAAGTTTAATCATTGATGTTAGCAAGAAGACGTTAGTTTAATATATTGGAAATTGAAAACCTTGTCAAAATTTGCTCATTGATGTTAGCAAGAAGAGTTAGTTTAATATATTGGAATTGGAAACCTTGTCAAAATTTGCTTATTGGTGTTAGCCAGAAGACATGCATTTGATATTTTTGAGTGGGACGCCCTTGTTGTGAGCAGCGTCGAGTGTTTTTTCCTATTCCTGTGTTCAGTTTAGAAGTAAATAGTTACTCTGCTGAGATATTCCTGTGTTAAGAGTTTGTTCTGAATATTGTCTATGTAATGCCAGGCCTTGTGTTTGATTGCAAAGTTGAGCTTAGAATGTTGTGGCATGCGGCATCACGAGCTGTTCACCGTGCCTCCTGAGAATAATGCTTCATGATATTAGGCCGTGATTGGATCGTCATTTTCCAAACAAAACCGCTTGTAAAACTGACGCTTGTAAATTAAAGCAGATGGTCTCGGGCGAAGGCGCTTGGTTGGTCGATTTTGACTAGTAAAATATCAGAAGTACTTCACACACGATAAAAACGCAGAACGCCACTCGGATGATTGCTAATCCAGCCGTTAGCTGCTGTTTCAGCCTTGCCCATGGATGGCATGATACGCACGTCGTGCATGTATCGTCTGGTAATGTCGTCCATATAGCAATGCTCGTAAAATATACACTGGTCTCTCAAATTACATGCGTAACCTGCTGGTTTTACTTACAGGCCTCGGGCCTTCCGATGACGAGTAAATTACACTTGTATGTTAATACAGGTTTGAAATAAACGAGAGCTCCCAAGCGCGGCCTTACTGTTTCATGCCATCTCATTTTCTCGAAGGTGCTCATAGGTGTCCGATGATCCTGACTTCCTAAATGAGCAGTGGGCGCTGTATTAGACCTCCGTAGGGCCCACGAGGCCCTCTCCGTTGTCCTTCGAGTTGTTGCGCTCACCGTGGCGCCGAGCATTGTGAACATGGTCAACGAACATGAGGATTCAGGAGATGACTTTATTTTGACTGGATGACACTAGGGACCCACTAGGGCCATAGCCGTACGTACGCAAGTGCCTCCTTATTATGTACAACTGTTTTTTTGCTTTCTCCTGGTTTCCTAACATCACGGTCCCACTCCATTGTCAACCTATGTAGTCAATATAAATGAGAGAATTGCACAAGGTGCGGCTGATAGCTGGCACCAAGCAGCTCGAGCAGTATTTGTGTTTTTGTGGCGTGAGCACTGCAGAGTTTTTCTTGGCGATGATTTCGTTGTTGTTCAGAGGAGAGCAGGGTATTAACTGGGCGGGCTATGGCCCGTCTAGCCCAGGCCAGATATCCAACCCAGATACTACTTTTTTCAAGATGAAAATGGCTAGCCCAGCTATACGTCTTTTTGAGGAATACCCAGGCAAGGTCAACTTGTTATTCTCCGCCCCGCTGGGCTCCAAATCTTTCCTAGGAGGGATGCATTAGGCTTAACAGGAAAATGGGCTTTAAAATAAATAAATGGGATGTACTTATAAAAACTGGGCAGTAACTATAAAAAAATGCACCAAACACGAAATTAGTTTATAAAATATTATTTATGGATTTTGAAAATCTTAAATTTTCATTGTTGCGCGCGCAATGTTTCGTTGGATTTTTACGTAATACAAATTTATATTTAATCTGACTAGAAATTTCGGGATAAAAATATTTCGGATCCCATCAAAATGTGGGAAATTTTATTGAATTCTGTCTTCAATGGTTGGTTGAAATCATTAATCGTTGTCCTAGCTAGAAAATGGGTTGTACTTTTAACAAACTATAAATGGGCTGTTGTAAATTCCATTAGAATTCAAAAATGGGGGGTACATTCTTACAAAACGCAAATGGGCTATAAGTTCTCTGCCACACACTTGTGGGCCTACTAAGTGACGCGTCCCCTAAAAAAAATAACTTGGCGCATATGCAAGGATTTGTCAACTTATTATAGTCAACACACGGTTCTAGCAGCAGTGGCCGTTCGATGTCTATCCAACGGATGTCGTGCTTCTTCTTCAATCTCGAATATTCTTAGCTTCGGCCGCCCAAAAAATGATTCCTCCCCCTGACATCCTGGGCGCACCCTTTTGGAGGCTGACCTGTGGGCCTACCAAGTTGGAGCGTACCAAGGGCTTTGTCAACTTAGTCAATATAAACGATTCTAGCTTCAGTGACCGTACGATGTCCATCCAACAGCCGTAGTGCTTCTTCAACCTATGGTCTTCTTGGTCCAGCCGCCCAAAGCAGCACCGGTTGTGCCGCTTGCTCTTGCCTCCCGTGGCCGGCTGTGCTGCCGTGGAGGCCTCACCGCCCCCATACTACTCCCACCGCTGGCCAGGCCATCCCTCCACTCACCCACACCCCCTGTTATTCTGCGGCGACGGCAGCCTCACACTGCAGCCGAACCAGTGAACCCTCATACTCCTCTCCGCGCGGGTTTCCACTTCTGCGTCTTCTCGGGCTCCGCATCGTCCCCTTCCTAGGCGTCGCCGTCATCCACCGCCCTGGTGCTCTCGGCGCGGCGTGGTCAACGTGGTCAATGACCGACTTCCATCGGAAGAGTACTGTACATGGAGAGGCTGACAGCTGGGTCCACGACGGCTGCAAGGAAGTGCCTCCTTATTACGCACAAAATAATTATTCCTCCACCTGACAGTAGGGACCCACCGGACGGGCCACCTTATTTCGCAAAAAAAGTTCCCCCCCTGACTGCTGGTAGCCACCGGACGGGCCACCGTATTTCGCGATAAAACGTTCCCCCCGCTATCAGCTTGGACCCATCGGAAGTGCCTCTTTATTACGCACAAAAAAATGAATACTCCCCCTGCTAGCTGGGACTCACCTTGGTGGGAAGATGACTTGTGGGCCTACTAAGTTGACAGGGACGGAGGACTTTGTCAACTTAGTCAATATGAACGATTCTAGCTCCAGCGACCGTACGATGTCCATCCAACGGCCGTAGTGCTTCTTGAACCTCTGGTCTTCTTGCTCCAGCCGCCCAAAGCAGCGCTGGTCGTGCCGCCTGCTCCTGCCTCCCGTGGCCGGCTGTGCTGCCGTGGAGGCCTCACCGCCTCCATACTACTCCCACCGCTGTCCAGGCCATCCCTCCACTCCACTCACCCACACCCCCTATTATTCTGCGGCGACGGCAGCACAACCAAACCAGTGAACCCTCGTACTCCTCTCCACGTGGGCATCCATTGCCACGTCTTCCCCGGCTCTGCGTCGTCCCCTTCCTAGGCCTCGCCATCGTCCACCGCTGTGGTGCTCTCGGCGCGGCGTGGTCAATGTGGTCAATGACCGAATTCCATCGGAAGAATACTGTACGTGAAGAGGCTGACAGCTGGGTCCACGGTAGCCGCAAGGAAGTGCCTCCTTATTATGCGGAAAATAATTATTCCTCCACCTGACAGCAGGGACCCACTGGACGGGCCACCAGTATTTCGCGAAAAAAACGTTTGCCCCTGACTGCTGGGACGCACCTGACGGGCCACCATATTTCGTGAAAAAAAAGCGTTCCCCCTGCTGTCAGCTCGGACCCACCGGAAGTGCCTCCTTATTATACACAAAAAAATGAATACCCCCAGCTAGCTGGGACCCACCTTGGTGGGAGGCTGACTTGTGGGCCTACTAAGTTGACGGGGACGAAGGGCTTTGTCAACTTAGTCAATATAAACGATTCTAGCTCCAGTGACTGTACGATGTCCATCCAACGGCCATAGTGCTTCTTAAACCTCTGGTCTTCTTGCTGCAGCCGCCCAAAGCAGCGCCGGTCGTGCCGCATGCTCCTGCTTCCCATGGCCGGATGTGCTGCCGCAGAGGCCTCACCGCCCCCTACTATTCCCACCGCTGGCCAGGCCCTGCAGCGATGGCAGCCTCACACCGCAGCCGAACCAGTGAACCCTCGTACTCCTCTCCGCGCGGGCTTCCACTGCCGTGTCTTCCCTGGCTCCCTGTCGTCCCCTTCCTAGGCCCCGCCGTCGTCCACCGTCCTGGTGCTCTCGGCGCGGCATGGTCAACGTTGTCAAGGAACGACTTCCATCGGACGTGGACTGTATGTGGAGAGGCTGACAGCTGGGTCCACGGCCGCAGCAAGGAAGTGCCTCCTTATTACGTGGAAAATAATTATTCCTCCACCTGACAGCGGGGACCCACCGGACGGGCCACCATATTTAGGAAAAAATGTTTCCCCCCTGACTGCTGGGACCCACCAGCTGCACCTTCGCACGCAAGGAAGTGCGTCCGAAAAAAAAACGATTCGCCCCCCTGACTGCTGGGACCCACCAGCTACATCTTCGCACGCAAGGAAGTGCGTCCAGGCAAAAAAAATGATTCGCACCCCTGACTGCTGGGACCCACCAGCTACATCTTCGCACGCAAGGAATGCGTCCGGGCAAAAAAAAAACAAAACGATTCGCCCCCTGACTGCTGGGACCCACCAGCTACATCTTCGCAGGCAAGGAAGTGCCTGACAGTCGGGACCCACCTGGTCAAAGCGTACGTACCATTGTCATTCTGGTCGCAAACGTGTACATACATACTGTTCGATGTAGAGGCACGCACGTGTCGTAGTAGTGGCGCACACGTGTCGTAGTAGAGGCGCGCACGTAGCATCTACACGTACGTACAGCGGCGAGGGTGCAAGAAAGAAAATACGGCCACGTACGTACATACGGGCAGGGTCTCGAACGCCTACTCGCGCATACATACATGGCTGGGTCGGAACGGAGCAACAACGTCGCCATCGTGTTCATGGGGAGGCAACGGAATGCGTCGTGTTCATGGGGAGGCAACGGAATGCGTCGTGTTCATCGGGAGGCAATGGAACGCGTGGGAGCCAACCGGCTGGGCCGGAACGGAATGCGTGGTCGTGTTCATCGGGAGGGCTTGGATGGAACAGGCGATGGAAACGAGGCCTGGCATACGGCACAACGGAGGAAACGGACCTCCTACATTCGGAACGGGGTCCTATTGATCGGGAGGGGTGTGGCGTACCGCAAAACGGAGGAAACGGACCTCCTACGGTCGAAACAGGGGACCTGTTGATCGAGAGGGGTGTGGCGTACTGCAAAACGGGCAAAACAGACCTCCTACGGTCGAAAAGGGGGTCCTGTTGATCGGGAGGGGTGTGGCATATCGCAAAACGAATGAAACAGACCTCCTACGGTCGAAATGGGGGTCTTGTTGATGGGGAGGGGTGTGGCGTACCGCAAAATGGACGAAACGGACTTGTGTTGGAGCGCTACGGTCGAAACGGGGGGGAGGGGTGTGGCGTACCGCAAAACTGGACTCCACGGGATAATGTTCATCTCCACCGTCGGCCTCCTCCAGCCTTCACGGGCTACCGTCGACCTCCTCCAGCCTCCACGGGCTCCTGTTCATCCAGCCTCCACCGCGCGCTACTCCACCGGCTACTGTTCAACCACCCCTCCATCGTCTATTGTTCATCCATCCCTCCACCGTCTACTGTTCATCCAGCCCTCCACACCATGGGGTCCTGTTCAACCACCCCTCCACGGCCACCCCTCCACCGTCTACTATTCATCCAGCCTTCCACACCACGGGTTCCTGTTCATCCATAGGCAACGCCACCGCTCACTGTTCATCCACCCCCCCGCAACACTCACTGTTCATCCAATCGATCGGCTTCAGTTAGCAGCAGTAGTGAAGGAATCGCTTCATCGGGTTCAGTTAACAGCCATCGATCGATCACTCGGGTTCAGTAACGCGTAGCCTGCAGTGCAATCGCTCGGATTTAGTTAGAGCCCAATGCCTCACTCAGGTTCAGTTAGAGCAAACCCCTCACACACATGCACGTACCTGTACGAGAGAAACGTGCATCGCTCTCCCACCGTAACTAGCAACTCCCCAAAATTTTCCTCCCCCTCGCTTCTACCACGGTTTTTTCCGTCATGGACGGCCCAAAGAATGTCATGCAGCTGCGTCTCCGGCCCGCCCAGGACGAAAAGCCTATTTTCTGTCATGATTTTTTGTCATAGAAGTAGGATCCCACCACATCTATGATGATACCGGGTTTTGTCACAATTATCATCATAGAAGTGTCATATGTATGATAGAAAAAAAATTCGTTCAGCCCAAAATGTCATGGATGTGTCTTTTTTTGTAGTGAACCTCTCGGTCCTAGCCTGTGTGTGAAACATGCTCTTGAGACTCTCGATCATATCGTAAGCCTCAACATTTTCAAAATGCTGTTGCAAATCGGGATCCATACAAGCCAGCATCAGACAGCTGATCTGCATTGATTCATCAACGAGTTTTTGTTAGGCATTCTTAGTTGTGGCATTAGCATTATCGGCAGGTTCCTCTGGAAGTGGATCCTCTAGAACATGTTCCTTTTTATCATGCTTGAGAACAATTCTTAGATTTCTATACCAGGTGGTAAAGTTTGTTCCATTCAGTTTATCCTTTTCCAGAATTGATTTCAATGCAAAGTTGGGTTGAGCAGGTGGTGCCATTGATCTACAACAGAAAATATGCAATCACTAAGCGATGTGTTTATGTAGAGTAATTCTAGCCTAAACAGAAATACTCCCACTGAAGTCAGCATCCCTCCGCAAACTCTCAGTGATTCAGGATCCGACTAGCGCATGCGACTAGTGAGCTTTAGCATCAAGGCTAGCCAACATACCTATCCGGTAAGCAACTCCTTGCTAATCGTATCTCTATACGACTCCTGTCGGTCGGGAAAGGTATCTCATACCCTAGCTCCCAACCTTCTTTGCCACAAGGCCCAAAACCGTTTTGATAGCCTTGTCAAGTTAACCTGGTGCAGTGCATGTCCGTGTCCGACACGAACCCTTCAGTTCAAGGACACCCAGCAGCACCCCAATTTTATGAGCCCACTACTTGACGTGCGAAGGTGCAACATCGGGAATGGCACTTTACTTGATATTCACGAGGGATCTTTCTACCATTCTAACATGCATAGAAAGAAAGAAGCATAACAATCACAAATATAACACATATTGTGAAATAGTATGGCTCCTTCATGGACGTTCTTCCAGGTCGGCTTCGACTCCGATGACCATCTAGAAACTCCATCTTGTTTGTCACTCCGGGACGCCAAGCCACAAACCTGATCTCTATTATCCAACTACTACAACTAGTAATGAATTTACATAGAGTCACAAGTCGACACGCATGTCATTATACAATATAATGATAGCACTTTGGCTCCTGCCGGCTGACAAACATGACACGCAGGCCACGTATAAATTACACACATGCATCACATACACATGAGCCATACTATTCACATCAAAGCTGCAATACAAAGTTGTGCATAGAGTCGCATTCTACCGGTTTGTGTGTCGGGTACGAAATACACGACGCTACGCACACGGTGGTTCCGCTAGCCGGTTAGCGGGCGGGGTTCGAAGGGGCAGCGCCCCTCGTGGGTACGGACAGCGCCCGACGTTTTCGAAAATCACAGATCGCATCTGAACTCCGTTCACGCTGAATTTTCTGATCTGACCGATCATATCGATCATCGCGAATCCAATTCGGATTTACGTTTCACTGTTAACCCCGATGGCGGATGACCGACTGGTAGGGGTAGATCATGTCATGACCTCATCGATCCCGATTGACAGAAAACATAGCCTCAACGAGCCCCATGTGCAGTTGATCACATCAACCATGCACATAGCCGATCTTATCAACGACAACAGATCTCATCTGCCGCCTCCACATATTTAATATGCATACGATCTGAATCCAAATCCTATAGCAGAGGCTCTGATGCCACTGTTGGGTTCTACGGTAGGGTGTGTCGGCTGCAAGTTAAAATTTCCTATAGCAGAGCAACCAAGAACATGCTACGACAGATGGATCACCGTTCGTTACCACTAGACGCGCAGTGCCGTGCAGCGAAAGAAGAGTTGGGGCAGCGCATCCGCGTGGATCGTCTCCTCCTTGTCCGATCTCCCTCGAACAGCCGGTCGTCCGATCCCACGTACAAGTTCGCCGGAGCAGCACAAGTGCACCTTCTCTAACGGTATCCGCGCGTGCAGGAGGAACACCGTGCGGCGGACTGCTAGGTCCGATCACACAGTCTGCGGCGAGTGGAGGTGGCTATTCGCAACACATGCAAACCCTAGTCACAGCGCCGAAGCGATCAACCTCATGAGTGTGCCGCACCTCCACTTTATATAGGCATCCGTCGCAGGCTCAACACTTGGGCCTCGCACGGACCCTAAAGCCCAAAGTCTACTCGGTCACGTTCCTAGTCCAGTTCGGATCACATCCGACCAGTGTCCTATGAACCAACCTCGTACGTTCCTTCCCTTAAGTGCGCGACCCCTTAGGTTCAACTCGGCTTGGTCGCAGTTCGAACCACCTCCGACCTGGACGGTTGGTAGCGGCCTCTAGCAAGGCATGCCAACCACCAAGCAGACTATGAAGCTGGTTAGGCGAACCTGTACAACGTGTCACACTTCTGTTCCCTTTGCTCACGATATATGTTGTCGGGCTCAAGGCGAGACTGTCATCCTTGTGCTAGCCCGACCTCTTTCTCGTTCCAGTGATACCGACCACAAACCGGATTATCTCATAATCCCTGTCGCATGGCCATGCTTATCCTGGTCGGATCACACGAGGGGCCCAAAGTATATCTCTCCTGATCGGAGGGGCAAATCCCATCTTGCTCGACCATGTCTCGTAGCATGGGACTGGACAAACCCGAAACCTACCTTTGTAACTACCCAGTCATGGAGTAGCGTTTGGTCGGCCCAAAGCAAGTCTATCACCATCCTGAGTACATGCGTCAGCTCAGGTCTTAGGACATAGAACGTATGTTGTACTAGAGACTCACAGATGACATATCACTGCGTCTCATAGTTGGGTCTGTCCGACTCGGACCTTATCTCGACTCTGATCCGACTACGTCGAATCCGACCAGACCTTTCCAAGTCCTTATTATCCGGTTAGCATCCAATGCTCCATGGCCAGTGAGACCAAGCCATCGACCGTGTCATATGCTAGTCTAGTCGGCTGTGCGTCCACACAGTCCTTTCGACTAGGGACCTTTTAGGAAAGTCACCATACAATGCATAGTCCCACAAACAAGTCACATACTTGCCGATACACATCATTGATAATGTCCAAGGACTATCTTTATTCATAAACATATAGGAAATATCATCATACATGATTGCCTCTAGGGCATATCTCCAACAATTTTTCATTATAGAACTTGGCTTGTATATTCCAATGATGGGCTTCCTCAAAATGCCCTTGGTCTTCGTGAGCAAGCGAGTTGGATAAACACCCACTTAGTTTATTTTGTTGAGCTTTCATACATTTATAGCTCTAGTGCATCTGTTACATGGCAATCCCTACTCACTCACATTGATATCTATTAATGGGCATCTCCATAGCCCGTTGATACGCCTAGTTGATGTGAGACTATCTTCCTCCTTTTTGTTTTCTCCACACCATTCTATTCCACATATAGTGCTATGTCCATGGCTCACGCTCATGTATTGCGTGAAAATTGAAAAGTTTGAGATTATTAAAGTATCAAACAATTGCTTGGCTTGTCATCGGTGTTGTGCATGATTAAATACTTTTGTGATGAAGATAGAGCAACAACCAGACTATATGATTTTGTAGGGATAACTTTCTTTAGCCATGCTATTTTGAGAAGACATGATTGCTTGATTAGTATGCTTGAAGTATTACTATTTCTTATGTCATTATGAACTTTTATTTTGAATCATTCGGATCTGAACATTCATGTCACAATAAAGAAAATTACATTGAGAATTATTCTAGGTAGCATTCCACATCAAAAATTCTGTTTTTATCATTTACCTACTCAAGGACGAGCAGGAATTTGGGGATGCTTGATACGTCTCCAACGTATCTATAATTTTTGATTGTTCCATGCTATTATATTACCCGTTTTGGATGTTTATGGGCTTTACTTTACACTTTTATATCATTTTTGGGACTAACCTACTAACCGGAGGCCCAGCCCGAATTGCTGTTTTTGTGTGCTTATTTTAGTGTTTAGAAGAAAAGGAATATCAAACGGAGTTCAAACGGAATGAAACCTTCGGGGGCGATCTTTTTGGAACAAACGTGATCCAGAGGACTTGGAGTGGAAGTCAATAAACAAGCGAGGCGGCCACGAGGGTGCCCGGGGGCCCCCCTACAGGTGGGCGCACCCCCACCCTTGTGGGGCCCTCGAGCGTCCACCGACCTACTTCTTCCTCCTATATATACCCATGTACCCCGAAAACATCAGAAGCGACCACGAAATACTATTTCCACCGCCGTAACCTTTTGTATCCACGAGATCCCATCTTGGAGCCTTTGCTGGTGCTCCGTCGGAGGGGAAATCGATCACGGAGGGACTCTACATGATCTCCAAGGTGGTGAGCGGCGAGCATGCCGAGTGCGGAGGAGCCATGGTGAGCGAGATGCCCAACATCACATGGCCATCAAGTACCTTTAATGATTCTGTCAAAGGATGGCAACAACAGTGGTTCTATGTCACAGAGCCACGTGGCACAAAATGGGCCGCGACCCCCGAATTCTGATTCGGAGCTCCTTTGCGGCTTACGTCCTGGCCCAAGAAGGGCCTGAACTAGTCTTCGCCAGACGAGCTGGTGGTGCTCCAAGCGCGTATCAAGGGTATGGAAGACAATAACATCAAACTTGTCAACGTAGTCCAAGTGATGTTAGTTCGACGTAATCTCCCTTGTCAACACAGGGCTTGCAATTTATGGGAATTCGACCCGGCCAAGCACCAGACCCTACTAGGGTTCTTCGACTCATTGCACGAAGACATCTGGAAGGTGCTCTTTAAGTCCGGCAAATCATTGCCGAATTCAGCCGAGGACCGCGGTTACCAATTGTCTGACCCGCGAGTTTGGTAAGTGTTTTTGTGTTGGCAAGTGATATGCTTTATCTGCATAATCCAAGGGAAAATGCTTAATGTATTTTCCAACAACTCTCCTAGGGCTGGACAAACAAGGTAGGGCGAATCTACTGTCCGGCCCTGCTGATACGTCTCCAACGTATCTATAATTTTTGATTGTTGCATGCTATTATATTACCTGTTTTGGATGTTTATGGGCTTTACTTTGCACTTTTATATCATTTTTGGGACTAACCTACTAACCGGAGGCCCAGCCCGAATTGCTGTTTTTTTGCCTACTTCAGTGTTTCGAAGAAAAGGAATATCAAACGGAGTCCAAACGGAATGAAACCTTTAGGAGCGAACTTTCTGGAACAAACGTGATCCAGAGGACTTGGAGTGGAAGTCAAGAAACAAGCGAGGCAGCCAAGAGGGTGCCCAGCACGCCCCCTACAGGTGGGCGCGCCCCCCACCATTGTGGGCCCCTCGAGCATCCACCGACCTACTTCTTCCTCCTATATATACCCATGTACCCCGAAAACATCAGAAGCGACCACGAAAAACTATTTCCACCGCCATAACCTTATGTATCCGCGAGATCCCATCTTGGAGCCTTCGCCAGTGCTCCGCCAGAGGGGGAATCGATCATGGAGGGCCTCTACATCATCTCCAAGGCCCTTCTGATGAGTTGTGAGTAGTTTACCACAGACCTTCAGGTCCATAGTTATTAGCTAGATGGCTTCTTCTCTCTCTTTGAATCTCAATACAAAGTTCTCCTCGATCTTCTTAGAGATCTATTCGATGTAACTCTTTTTGCGGTGTGTTTGTCGAGATCTTATGAATTGTGGGTTTATGATCAAGTTTATCTATGAGAAATATTTGAATCTCCTCTGAATTCTTTTAGTGTGATTAAGTTATCTTTGCAAGTCTCTTCGAATTATCAGTTTGGTTTGGCCTACTAGATTGATCTTTCTTGCAATGGGAGAAGTGCTTAGCTTTGGGTTCAATCTTGCGGTGTCCTTTCCTAGTGACAGCAGGGGCAGCAAGGCACGTATTGTATTGTTGCCATCGAGGATAAAAAGATGGGGTTTATATCATATTGCATGAGTTTATCCCTCTACATCATGTCATCTTTCTAAATGCGTTACTCTATTCTTTATGAACTTAATACTCTAGATGCATGCTGGATAGCGGTCGATGTGTGGAGTAATTGTAGTAGATGCAGGCAGGAGTTGGTCTACTTGTCACGGACGTGATGCCTATATACATGATCATGCCTAGATAATCTCATAATTATTCACTTTTCTATCAATTGCTCGATAGTAATTTGTTCACCCACCGTAATACTTATGCTATCTTTAGAGAAGCCACTAGTGAAACCTATGGCCACTGGGTCTATCTCTTATCATATAAGCTTTCAATCTACTTTTATTTGCATCTTTACTTTTCCAATCTATATCATAAAATACCCAAAATATATTTATCTTATCATATTATCTCTATCGGATCTCACTTTCACAAAGTGGGCGTGAAGGGATTGACAACCCCTTTATTGCGTTGGTTGCGAGTTCTTGTTTGTTTGTGTAGGTGTGTGGGACTTTTGAGGAGCCTCCTACTGGATTGATACCTTGGTTCTCAAAAATTGAGGGAAATACTTACGCTACTATTGCTGCATCACCCTTTCCACTTCAAGGAAAACCAACGCAAGCTCCAGAGGTAGCACTCGCTACCTGAAGAACAAGCCGACCCACTTCTGACGAAGATGCTAGTCCCAACGCCTTACAAGGCACCGAAGAAGAAAGCCGAGAAAGAGGCCAAAGAGACTAGAGACGGCCTTCATCGCCGGGGTACTTCAAACATAGTATCCGAAGACTCCGAGGCCCATTCTTCCTCTAAAGAGGACGATGAAGAGGAGGAAAGACGACCCCCCAGCGAGGGGGAGAAAGAAAAGGACGGCCTCCACACACTTGGAGGCCGAGTCACCTAAGAAGGGAAACCCCCCCTTTCTGGATGAATCCGCCACCGCCATCGACAACAGCCCGGAGTGGGATCCTGCTACCTCTTGAGCATTGCGTTAGATTTCCCCAAAGAGGAGAGGATGATGCAGCAAAGTAGCGTAAGTATTTCCCTCAGTTTTTGAGAACCAAGGTATCAATCCAGTAGGAGACCACGCATAAGTCCCTCGTACCTACACAAAACGATAGCAACTCGCAACCAATGCTTAGGGGTTGTCAATCCCTTCATGGTCACTTACGAGAGTGAGATCTGATAGAGATATTATTTTTGATATTTTTGGTAGATAGATGCAAAGTAAAAAGTAAAAGCAAAGTAAAAACAAAGCAAGTAAATAAAGTTATATAGATTGATATGATGAGAATAGACCCGAGGGCCATAGGTTTCACTAGTGGCTTCTCTCAAGAGCATAAGTATTCTACGGTGGGTGAACAAATTACTATTTAGCAATTGACAGAATTGAGCATAGTTATGAGTATATCTAGGTAATGATCATGTATATAGGCATCACGTCCGAGACAAGTAGATCGAAACGATTCTGCATCTACTACTATTACTCCACTCATCGACCGCTATCCAGCATGCATCTAGAGTATTAAGTTAAAAACAGAGTAACGCCGTAAGCAAGATGACATGATGTAGAGGGATGAATTCATGCAATATGATAAGAAACCCATCTTGTTATCCTCGATGGCAACAATACAATACGTGCCTTGCTGCCCCTTCTGTCACTGGGTAAGGACACCGCAAGATTGAACCCAAAACTAAGCACTTCTCCCATTGCAAGAACTACCAATCTAGTTGGCCAAACCAAAAAGGATAATTCGAAGAGACTTGCAAAGATAACTCAATCATACATAAATGAATTCAGAGAAGAATCAAATATTTTCCATAGATAATACTGGATCATAAACCCACAATTCATCGGTCTCAACAAACACACCGCAAAAAGAAGATTACATCGAATAGATCTCCACGAGAGACGGGGAGAACATTGTATTGAGATCCAAAAAGAGAGAACAAGCCATCTAGCTACTAGCTATGGACCCGAAGGTCTGAAGTAAACTACTCACACTTCATCGGAGGGGCTATGGTGATGATGTAGAAGCCCTCCGTGGTGGATGCCCCCTCCGGCGGAGCTCCGGAACAGTCCCCAAGATGGGATCTCATGGATACAGAAGGTTGCAGCGGTGGAATTAGGTTTTTGGCTCCTGTTCTGATCGTTCGGGGATACGTAGGTATATATAGGAGGAAGGAGTACGTCGGTGGAGCTCCGAGGGGCCCACGAGGTAGGGGGCACGCCCAGGGGGGGGGGGCGCCCTCCACCCTCGTGACCTCCTCGGGCACCACTTGGAGTAGGGTCCATGTCTCCTGGATCACGTTCGGTTGGAAAATCACGATCCCGAAGGTTTCATTCCGTTTGGACTCCGTTTGATATTCTGTTTCTTTGAAATACTGAAAATGGCAAAAAACAGCAATTCTGGGCTGGGCCTCCGGTTAGTAGGTTAGTCCCAAAAGTAATATAAAAGTGGAAAATAAAGCCCAATATAGTCCAAAATAGTAGATAAAGTAGCATGGAGCAATCAAAAATTATAGATACCTTGGAGACGTATCAGGCATCCCCAAGCTTAATTCCTGCTCGTCCTCGAGTAGGTAAATGATAAAAAAAGAATTTTTGATGTGGAGTGATACTTTGGCATAATTTCAATGTAAATCTTCTTAATTGTGATATGAATATTCAGATCCAAAAGATTCAAGACAAAAGTTCATATTGACACAAAAATAATAATACTTCAAGCATACTAATCAAAGCAATCATGTCTTCTCAAAATAACATGGCAAAAGAAAGTTCATCCCTACAAAATCATATAGTTAGGCTATGCTTCATTTTCGTCACACAAAGATGTTCCCAACTTCTATACCCCCGATGAAAAGCCAAGCATTTGTTTCATACTTAAATAATCTCAAACTTTTTCAACCTTCACGCAATACACGAGCGTGAGCCATGGATATAGCACTATGGGTGGAATAGAATATGATGATGGGGATTGTGTGGAGAAGACAAAAAAGGAGAAAGTCTCACATTGACGAGGCTAATCAACGGGCTATGGAGATGCCCATCAATTGATGTCAACATGAGGAGTAGGGATTGCCATGCAACGGATGCACTAGAGCTATGAATGCTCAATAAAAGAAAACTAGTGGGTGTGCATCCAACTTGCTTGCTCACGAAGACCTAGGGTATTTGAGGAAGCCCATCATAGGAATATACAAGCCAAGTTCTATAATAAAAAATTCCCACTAGTATAAAAAGACAACTTATGAGACTCACTACATGAGGAACAAGGTGCTACTTTTAAGCACAATATATGAGACTCACTACATGAAGAACAAGGTGCTACTTTGAAGCACAAGTGTGGAAAAAGAGATAGTAGCATTGCCCCCCCTTTTTTTCTTTTTTTGGGCCTTTCTTTTTTTCTTTTTGGACTATTTTTTATTTGGGCAATGCTCTAAATGATGATCATCACACTTCTATTGATTACAACACAAGGATTACAAATCGAAACTTAGAACAAGATATGACTCTATATGAATGCCTCCGGCGGTGTACCGGGATGGTGCAATGAATCAAGAGTGACATTTATGGAAACTAATGCATGGTGGCTTTGCCACAAATACGATGTCAACTACAAGATCATGCAATGGCAATATGACAAAAGTAATGTATGTCATGATGATGATGATGGAAGTTGCATGGCAATATATCTCGGAATGGCTATGGAAATGCCATGATAGGTAGGTATGGTGGCTGTTTTGAGGAAGATATAAGGAGGTTTATGTGTGATAGAGTATATCGTATCATGGGGTTTGGATGCACCGGCGAAGTTTGCGCCAACTCTCAAGGTGAGAAAGGGCAATGCACGGTACCGAAGTGGCGAGCAAAGGTGGAAAGGCGAGAGTGCGTATAATCCATGGACTCAACATTAGTCAAAAGAACTCATATACTTATTGCAAAAATTTAGAAGTCATCAAAAAATTCAAGTACTACGCGCATGCTCCTAGGGGGATAGATTGGTAGGAAAAGACCATCGCTCGTCCCCGACCGCCACTCATAAGGATGCACAAGCCAGGTACACTTCATGTTTCAAATTTGTTACACAACTTTAACCATACGTGCATGCTACGGGACTTGCAAACTTCAACACAAGTATTTCTCAAATTCATAATCACCCAACTAGCACGACTTTGATATTATCACCTCCACATCTCAAAACAATTATCAAGCATCAAACTTATCTTAGTATTCAACGCACTCAAAAGAAAGTTTCACATATCTGGAACACCAAGTATATTAACATTAAGGAAATTACCATGCTATCAATGACTCTCAAAATAATCTAAGTGAATCATGAGAGATCAATAGTTTCTTTAAAACAAATCCACCACCGTGCTCTAAAAGGTCTAAGTGAAGTACTAGAGCAAAAATTATCACGCTCAAAAGATATAAGTGAAGCACTATGAGCAAAACTATCAAGCTCAAAAGATATAAGTGAAGCACATAGAGTATTCTAACAAATTACAATTCATGTATGGCTCTCTCAAAATATGTGTACAGCAAAGATGATTGTGGTAGACTAACAAGCAAAGACACAAATAATACAGGACGCTCCAAGCAAAACACATATCATGTTGGTGAATAGAAATATAGCTCCAAGTAAATTACCGATGGAAGTGGACGAAAGAGGGGATGCCTTCCGGGGCATCCCCAAGCTTTGACTTTTTGGTGTACTTGGATTATCTTGGGAGTGCCATGGGCATCCCCAAGCTTAGGCTCTTGCCACTCCTTGTTCCATAATCCATCAAAAGAATTCACCCAAAACTTGAAAACTTCACAACACAAAACTCAACAAAAATCTCGTGAGCTCCGTTAGAGAAAGAAAACAAAGGACTACTTCAAGGTACTGCAATGAACTCATTCTTTATTTATATTGGTGTTGAACCTACTGTATTCCAACTTCTCTATGGTTTATAAACTAATTTACTAGCCATAGATTCATCAAAATAAGCAAACAACACACGAAAAAACAGAATCTGTCAAAAACAGAACAGTCTGTAGCAATCTGTAACTAACGCAAACTTATGGAACTGTAAAAATTCTACCAAAATAGGAAGTCCTGGAAAATTTGTTTACTGATCCGAAGCAAGAAGAATCAATGCAAAAGCACGTTCCTATGATTTATCATAACTAAATTTGTGCGCGCAAAGTTTCTGTTTTTCAGCAGAATCAAATCAACTATCATCGTAGGTTGTCCTATAGGTCCTACTTGGCACAAACACTAATCAAAACATAAAACCACATCCAAACAGAAGGTAGATGGATTATTTATTCCTAAACGGAAGAAAAAACAAAAAACACAAAATAAAATTGGGTTGCCTCCCAACAAGCGGTGTCGTTTAACGCCCTTAGTTAGGCATAAAAGCAAGGATAGATCTAGGTATTGCCATCTTTGGAAGGCAATCCATAAGTGGCTCTCATGATAGATTCATATGGTAATTTTATTTTCTTTCTAAGGAAGTGTTCCATGCCCTTCTTTAAGGGAAATTGGAATCTAATATTCCCTTCCTTCATATCAATAATTGCACCAATCGTTCTAACGAAAGCTCTACCAAGAATAATAGGACATGAAGGATTGCAATCTATATCAAGAACGATAAAATTGTTGGAAATATGCCCTAGAGGCAATAATAAAAGTATTATTATATTTCATTGTTCATGATAATTGTCTTTTATTCATGCTATAACTGTATTATCCGGAAATCGTAATACACGTGTGAATACATAGACCACAATATGTCCCTAGTGAGCCTCTAGTTGACTAGCTCGTTGTGATCAACAGATAGTCATGGTTTCCTGGCTATGGACATTGGATGTCGTTGATAATGGGATCACATCATTAGGAGAATGATGTGATGGACAAGACCCAATCCTAAGCATAGCACAAAGGTCGGTTAGTTCGTTTGCTAGAGCTTTTCCAATGTCAAGTATCTCTTTCTTAGACCATGAGATCGTGTAACTCCCGGATACCGTAGGAGTGCTTTGGGTGTACCAAACGTCACAACGTAACTGGGTGACTATAAAGGTGCATTACAGGTATCTCCGAAAGTGTCTGTTGGGTTGACACGGATCGAGACTAGGATTTGTCACTCCGTATGACGGAGAGGTATCTCTGGGCCCACTCGGTAATGCATCATCATAATGAGCTCAAGGTGACCAAGTGTTTGGTCACGGGATCATGCATTACGGTACGAGTAAAGTGACTTGCCGGTAACGAGACTGAACGAGGTATTGGGATACCGACGATCGAGTCTCGGGCAAGTAACGTACCGATTGACAAAGGGAATTGTATACGGGGTTTGATCGAATCCTCGACATCGTGGTTCATCCGATGACATCATCAAGGAGCATGTGGGAGCCAACATGGGTATCTAGATCCCGTTGTTGGTTATTGACTGGAGAGTCTCGGTCATGTCTGCATGTCTCCCGAACCCGTAGGGTCTACACACTTAAGGTTCAGTGACGCTAGGGTTATCAGGAAGACAGGTATGTGATCACCGAATGTTGTTCGGAGTCCCGGATGAGATCCCGGACGTCACGAGGAGTTCCGGAATGGTCCGGAGGTAAAGTTTTATATATGGGAAGTTGTTAAATGGACACCGGAAAGTTTCGGGGTCATACCGGTATTGTACCGGGATCACCGGAGAGGTTTCGGGGGTCCACCGGGAGGGACCACCCCTCCCGGGGGGCCACTTGGGCTGCGTAGGGATAGCATCCAGCCCCTAGTGGGCTTGGCGCGCCCCCCCCCTTGGGCCCATGCGCCTAGGGTTGGGGGGGGGGACCCTAAAGGGGGCGCACCCCCTTGCTTGGGGGGCAAGCCCCCCACCCTTTGGCCGCCGCCCCCCTCTAGGGTTTCCCATAGAGGCCGTCCCCCTTGCCCCTCTCCTCCTATATATAGAGGGGTGAGGGGAGGGCTGCTGGACACAACTTAAGGCGCAGCCCCTCCCCTCCCCAACACCTCTCCTCCTCCGTACGTGCTTGGCGAAGCTCTGTCGGAGTACTGCTGCACCAACTACACCACGCCGTCGTGCTGCCGTTGGAGCTGCCTTCCTCAAGCTCTCCTTCCTCCTTGCTGGATCAGGACGGAGGAGACGTCGTCCGTCCCGTACGTGTGTTGAACGCGGAGGTGCTGTCCGTTCAGCACTTGGTCATCGGTGATCCGAATCACGTCGAGTACGACTCCATCATCACCATCCCCTTGAACGCTTCCGCACTCGATCTACAAGTGGTATGTAGATGCAAACTCTCTCCCTTGACTCGTTGCTTAGATGAACTCATAGATGGATCTTGGTGAAACCGTAGGAAAAATTTTAATTTTCTGCAACGTTCCCCAACAAAAATCTACGGGCACATAATTCCTATTTGCAACAATAAGAACATCATTAATCCTTCCCATAGGTTTTTTAATAGTGGAATCCGCAAGATGCAAGTTTAGAGAGCAATCATCAAAATCACGGAAATCTAGCAAATCACATAAAGTTTTGGGAATAGTAGAGACACTAGCACCCAAATCACATAAAGCATGAAACTCAAAATCTTTAATTTTAATTTTAATAGTAGGTTGCCATTCATCATAGAGTTTTCTAGGGATAGAAACTTTCAACTCAAGTTTTTCTTCATAAGATTGCATCAAATATCAACAATATGTTCGGTAAAGGCCTTATTTTGACTGTAAGCATGAGGAGAATCTAGCACGGATTGCAACAAGGAAATGCAACCAATCAAAGAGCAATTTTCATAATTAAATTCCTTGAGATCCAAAATAGTGGGTTTAGCAATATCACGGTTTTTATTTATTTCAATCCCACTTTCATCAATTTCATCATCAAGATCTAGAAACTCCGAATTCTTAAAACGCCTTCTAGGTAAAGGAAGATAATCTTCAGATTCATCAAGATTCATATTACAAAACAAAGATTTAATGGGGGACACATCAATAACTTTTAGATCTTCATCTTGATTGTCATAGGAATTGGAAGAACACTCTTTAATAAAGGCATCTTTGGAAGCACGCATCCTAGCGGTTATTTCCTTCCACTCATTAATGGAAATTCTCATGGCTTTGAGAGACTCATTGATATCATGCTTAGGAGGAATAGATCTAAGCTTTAAAGAATCAATTTCAAGAGAAATTCTATCAACGTTCCTAGCCAAATCATCAACTTTAAGCAATTTCTCCTGAAGCAAAGCATTAAAATTCTTTTGTGAATTCATAAACTCTTTAACACTACTCTCAAATTCAGAGGGCATCTTATTAAAATTTCCATAAGAGTTATTGTAGGAATTTCCATAATTATTAGAAGGATTACTAGGATAAGGCCTAGGATTAAAATTCCCTCTATAAGCGTTGTTTCCAAAACTATTCCTACCAACAAAATTCACATCCATAGATTCATTATTATTCTCAAGCAAAGTAGATAAAGGCATATCATTGGGATCAAGAGGAGTATTTTTAGGAGCAAACATCTTCATAAGTTCATCCATCTTTTCACTCAAAACATTGATTTCTTCTATAGCATGCACTTTATTACTAGAAGATCTTTTGGTGTGCCATTGAGAATAATTAGCCATAATATTATCAAGCAATTTGGTAGCATCCCCTAACGTAATTTCCATAAAAGTGCCTCCTGCGGCCGAATCTAAAAGATTTCTAGAAGCAAAATTCAATCCGGCATAAATTTTTTGTATGATCATCCATAAATTCAAACACTGAGTAGGGCAATTGCGAAGCATCAATTTCATTCTTTCCCAAGATTGGGCAACATGCTCATGATCAAGTTGTTTAAAATTCATGATATCATTCCTAAGAGTGATAATCTTAGCGGGAGGAAAATACTTAGAGATAAAAGCATCTTTGCACTTGTTCCAAGAATCAATACTATTTTTAGGCAAAGATGAAAACCAAAGTTTAGCATGATCTCTAAGTGAAAATGGAAATAACTTCAATTTGACAATATTGTTATCCGTATCTTTCTTCTTTTGCATATCACACAAATCAACAAAATTGTTTAGATGAGTAGCGGCATCTTCACTAGGAAGGCCAGCGAATTGATCTTTCATAACAAGATTCAACAAAGCGGTATTGATTTCACAAGACTCATCATTATTAAGAGGAGCAATCGGAGTACTAAGGAAATCATTATTATTGGTATTCGAGAAATCACACAACTTGGTATTATCTTGTGCCGTGGCAACAAGTAATCCAACACACAAGCAAACAGAAAGGCAAAGGGAAAAAGGCAAATGGGAAAGAGAGGAGGAGATTGGGAAAGAGAGGGCAAATAAAACAGCAAGGGTGAAGTGGGGGAGAGGAAAACGAGAGGCAAATGGCAAATAATGTAATGCGAGAGATAGGGATTGCGATGGGTACTTGGTAAGGTTGGCTTGCTTGCGTGAGCCTCCCCGGCAACGGCGCCAGAAATTCTTCTTGCTACCTCTTGAGCACTGCGTTGGATTTCCCCGAAGAGGAGAGGATGATGCATCAAAGTAGCGTAAGTATTTCCCTCAGTTTTTGAGAACCAAGGTATCAATCCAGTAGGAGACCACACACAAGTCCCTCGTACCTACACAAAACGATAGCAACTCGCAACCAACGCTTAGGGGTTGTCAATCCCTTCACGGTCACTTACGAGAGTGAGATCTGATAGAGATAATATTTTTGGTATTTTTGATAGATAGATGCAAAGTAAAAAGTAAAAGCAAAGTAAAAACAAAGCAAGTAAATAAACTGATATAGATTGATATGATGAGAAATAGACCCGGGGGCCATAGGTTTCACTAGTGGCTTCTCTCAAGAGCATAAGTATTCTACGATGGGTGAACAAATTACTGTTGAGCAATTGGCAGAATTGAGCATAGTTATGAGTATATCTAGGCAATGATAATGTATATAGGCATCACGTCCGAGACAAGTAGATCGAAACGATTCTACATCTACTACTATTACTCCACTCATCGACCGCTATCCAGCATGCATCTAGAGTATTAAGTTAAAAACAGAGTAACGCCGTAAGCAAGATGACATGATGTAGAGGGATAAATTCATGCAATATGATAAAAACCCCATCTTGTTATCCTCGATGGCAACAATACAATATGTGCCTTGCTGACCCTTCTATCACTGGGTAAGGACACTGCAAGATTGAACCCAAAGCTAAGAACTTCTCCCATTGCAAGAACTACCAATCTAGTTGGACAAACCAAAAATGATAATTCGAAGAGACTTGCAAAGATAACTCAATCATACATAAAAGAATTTAGAGAAGAATTAAATATTTTCCATAGATAATACTGGATCATAAACCCACAATTCATCGATCTCAACAAACACACCGCAAAAAGAAGATTACATCGAATAGATCTCCACGAGAGAGGGGGAGAACATTGTATTGAGATCCAAAAAGAGAGAATAATCCATCTAGCTACTAGCTATGGACCCGAAGGTCTGAAGTAAACTACTCACACTTCATCGGAGGGGCTATGGTGATGATGTAGAAGCCCTCCGTGGTGGATGCCCCCTCCGGCGGAGCTCCGGAACAGGCCCCAAGATGGGATCTTGTGGATACAGAAGGTTGCGGCGGTGGAATTAGGTTTTTGGCTCCTGTTCTGATCGTTCGGGGATACATAGGTATATATAGGAGGAAGAAGTACGTCGGTGGAGCTCCAAGGGGCCCATGAGGTAGGGGGGCGCCCTCCACCCTCGTGACCTCCTCGGGCACTAATTGGAGTAGGGTCCAAGTCTCCTGGATCACGTTCGGTTGAAAAATCACGATCCCGAAGGTTTCATTCCGTTTGGACTCTGTTTGATATTCTGTTTCTTTGAAATACTGAAAAAGGCAAAAAACATCAATTCTGGGTTGGGCCTCCGGTTAGTAGGTTAGTCCCAAAAGTAATATAAAAGTGGAAAATAAAGCTCAATATAGTCCAAAACAGTAGATAAAGTAGCATGGAGCAATCAAAAATTATAGATACATTGGAGACATATCAGATCCCAGGGTCCAGCCCCTGGTTAAATCGTGAGTATATAAAATCCAGACACGTTTGTGTATCCAGGCTCACTATCGTATAGCGTTTAACCCATTGAGTCACTCCTTTTTTTGTAGTCCGGCCAGATCCCGTGCCGAGATCGGAGGATTCACTGGGTTCGTACGCTATGGACAGCGGGACTCCCCCGATGGCCCCCTTCCCAAAACACGTGGACGACATCGAGGTATTATCCCAAAGGGACCTAGGACGAGGAGGGTTTGGGGAGACCGTGAAGGAGGCGCCAAAGGGTCAAACCTCGGGGCAGGACACACGGGGGAAAAGGCCCCCATGGACACCGACGGCAGGGGCTATCTTGAATTTGGCCCCCAGCCGGACACAGTTCCGGAGACGAACACGGCTCCAGAATCAGGCGGGCAACCTCCCTCAACAGAAGGGGGTGCGCCTGTTCCACCGGCAACCTCTACCCAAACAGAGGTGCCGGATAACTTATCAATAGCGCTGAAGAATGCTTCCATCATTGAAGAACACCACACCCTTATGGGTGCGGTGATTGAGAAGATTTAGTCTGCCGAAAGCGGGCTGACTGAAGCCTGCATCAGCCTTATAACGGGCTTTGAGGTATGCTGTGAGGTTTCAAAGAGTGTCATAGTATAGATAGTAGCCCCTGATACACTGTTTGGTGTTAGGAAGAAATAGCCGGACAGATGATCAAATATATGTTTGCAGGAGACTTACCTTGTATTACCTGTCCCTCTTTTGTTTTTCTAAGCAGGCGTCTGTAGTGACTGCCACCTCTCATACTGCGGAAGTCTCCGGACTGAAGCAGATGCTGGAGCGGGCGGAAGAAGAACTCGGCCAAATGAAGATGCAGTTGAAGGATAACCAAGGTATCTAAAAAAACCTTGTTTGCATTCAGTACGAATGAATAATTGAGTATGACGAAATTTTTTCATGATGTGCTCTAGGAGTGACAGCCGAAGTCGAGGCTCTTAGGAAGGCAGTGGCTGAGTCCGAGAAGAAGGCGGCCAAAGAGCAGGCCCTTCGTGAAAATCACAAAGCCAGGGTTATTGAAGTTCAGCAGGAGCTTCAAGAGGCCGTGAAGAAGTGCGAGACCTTGGAACAGAGTTTAACGGAGAAATAATCTGAACTCACCAAGGCTTGTCAAGCCGCGCATGATGCCCGGGGCGAAGCCCAAGGCGCCCTTCAGAAAATCCAGGAGGCCAGAAAGATCGCGGCGGGTAAGGATTTTTCTATGCAATGCAAATATTTGAAGAAAGGAAATCTTGTTACTAATCCGAATTCGGATTTCTCCAGGGGTGTTTGCGGAACTGCCGTGCAGCGTATCTGATGCCGCACAATTCTATCGAGCTGAAGAAAGGAGCTCTACAGAGAAGCCATTCTGGTCATAATATCTGGCGCCAGAGCATCCAGTGCCCTTTGCCAATCAACTAAAACAGTTGATCGAGCTGCATAGGGCGGCCGAACTAGCCATGAAGGATTTAATTATTTGGCTATGACCCGCCGAGGCGATTCCCAGCAGCTATTTCGGGCTCGTGAAGCGGCTTGTAAGTGCCTTCCCTCGACTTGAAGTCATCAAGCAGTCGGTCTGTATGGAAGGTGCACGAATGGCCTTCGCCCGCGCCAAGGCGCGATGGATGCCGAAAAGCTGATGACCGAAGTTATATTATGACAGTGTCTTGAAAGGATCCCGCCTTGTAGCAGAGCAATGTGCCGAGGATATTATATTCCCATGAATATGTTCATGTTATCCTTTGTACTGTTGAACAAGGTCGTTTATATAATATAATGCCTGTTATTTGGAAAATTTTACCTCCCCATGTGTCCGTTTTATATATTAATCCTGAGAGTTGGCTAGTCGTCGGCTTCTACCCCCACGTAGGAAGTACGGGGGTGTTCAGGATAAACCTGAACAGTCTTTACCCTAATTTTGGGTCGTTGAAGGAGGTGTTCAGCGCAAAGAACCAGACAATCGGACTATGAGGCTTTATCACTTAGCCATAGGAGTTTAACAAAAGAAAGGTAGGCGCAGCCCCTGGTGTTCGGAAGACCGCACTAGGGGCTCTATAAGCACCTGATCGGAAGAAAAAAGTCGATCCGTCGCACGCTGCATTAGTTATTGCATAATGTGGAAGAAATCCTTAAAGATTTTGTAACCTCTCGAACAGCTGGCCAGCTCTCGCCGCATCATGACAGTAAGTTTTCGGCTGTCTCTACTAAGGTGCTTGTCCGGAAGAACCGGGACACAATCGCAGTAGTTCTCCCTTTACTACCCTAGCCGATATAGCGGAACGTAGGGTAGCAAGCACATGAGCCGGGCAACCCAACTATTGACCCAAGACATGATTCGGAGCCGATGCATATAAGGCTATAAGTTCGGGGTGCCGAACGACCGTGAGGGTGTTCGGACTTTGTTTCCGTATTATTGGTACAACGAGGCCCCTGGCATATTAAGGCGTACCGTAGTGTACGGCTGCCGCTTGACAAAAAATATCAATAAGAAAGAACAACAAGGAAGCATCATATAAAGCCGCATGTTGTAATTGAATAATACGTCGAGGCATACGAATACAAGTAGTGTGATAAAAAGAAATATGACTTCGGAACCTGCTGAGACCAGGGGGGGCTGTGTGCGGATCTGGAGAATAATCGGATGATCATCTAGGGGAATGTCTAAGGATTCCCTTACGCGTTTGAGCTGTTTCCCTCCTTGGTATGTTCGTCCCTTCATAGTCCGGTCGCCAGGTTGCCAGTGGTGGCCTAGACAAAAGTGGACTTGCAAAGAAAATGCAAAAAATGTTTGTGTGCCATGGAGCGGTTAAGCCGCATTGTGTGGCCTAACCTAGCTTTGCCTCCGCCCATCGCTGGAGTGGTTAATTGAGCTCTTGACGAGCTGGGCTATCCTGCCGCGGAGTAGTTTGAACTCTTTTGACGGTGTCCAGGAGCCTGGCTGTCGAATGAAGGTTCGATTGAAAAAGGCCACGCTGCGCTTCTATTGCTAAGGCGGCGGTGTGCTCTTTGGTACAGAGGGAGTGTTCGGCTTTGCCATTAACTATTATGACACCGTGTGGACCGGGCATCTTGAGCTTAAGATAAGCATAGTGTGGCACCGCGTTGAATCGAGCAAACGTGGTTCGTCCGAGCAGTGCGTGATAGCTGCTGCGAAAAGGGACGATATCAAAGATTAACTCTTCGTTGCGGTAATTATCCGGGGGTCCGAAGACTACGTCCAGAGTGATGGAGCGTGTACAGCGGGCCTCAACGCCTGGTATGACACCTTTAAAGGTGGTTTTAGTGGGTTTGATCTTTGAAGGATCGATACCCATCTTACACGTTGTATCCCGATAAAGCAGGTTCAGACTGCTGCCTCCGTCCATAAGGACTCGCGTGAGGTGGAATCCGTCAATTATTGGGTCAAGGACTAGCGCGGCTGAGCCGCCCTGACGAATATTGGTCGAACGATCCTTGAGGTCGAAGGTGATCGGGCTGGACGACCATGGGTTATATTTTGGGGCGACTAGCTCCGTTGCGTAGACGTCCCTAAGTGTGCGCCTCCGCTCCTGTTTGGGAATATGGGTGGAGTGTATCATATTCACCGTTTTAATTTGCGGGGGAAACTTCTTTTGCCCTCCTGTGTTAGGTGGCCGGGGCTCCCCATCGTCGTCATTGCTTTGCGACCCCTTCTCGTTGCTTTTGGCTCTTGACTTGCCGGCTTGTTTGAAGACCCAGCATTCTCTGTTGGTATGATTGGCTGGTGTTCCTGGGGTGCCGTGGATTTGAAATGGACGGTCGAGTATACGGTCCAGACTGGACATGCCCCGACTGTTTCTTTTGAATTGTTTCTTCCTTTCACCGGTCTTAGAGCCGATGAATTTGGCATTGACAATCGTGTCTTCGGCGTTGTCGTCATTATTTCAATGCTTGTGTTTGCTACATTAGGGTTTGCCGTTGTTATCTCTGCATGCAGAGGTTCCAGGCTTGCTTGAGGTGTTGTTGCTGCGAGCTAACCAACTATCCTCGCCCGCACAAAAGCAGGTCATAAGTGTTGTAAGGGCTGCCATGGACTTCGGCTTCTCTTGGCCAAGGTGTCGGGCGAGCCACTCATCACGGATGTTATGCTTAAAGGCCTCTAGGGCTTTGGCATCCGGACAGTCGACGATTTGGTTCTTTTTAGTTAAGAACCGACTCCAGAATTTCCTGGCTGACTCTCCGGGCTGTTGGGTTATGCGACTTAAGTCATCAGCGTCCGGTGGTGGCACATAAGTGCCCTGAAAGTTGTCAAGGAATGCGTCTTCCAGGTTCTCCCAACTGCCAATGGAGTTTCCCGGCAGACTATTCAGCAAGTGCAGAGCTGGTCCCTTGAGTTTTAGTGGGAGGTACTTGATGGCACGGAGATCATCACCACGGGCCATGTGAATGTGGAGAAGGAAATCTTCAATCCATACCGCGGGGTCTGTTGTCCCAACATATGGTTTGATGTTTATGGGTTTAAACCCTTCTGGGAATTCATGCTCCATTACTTCATCGGTGAAGCATAGGGGGTGTGCGGCTCCTCTATGCCGGGCTACATCACGACGCAGTTCGGATGAATCTGGTCTGCTGTATTCGGCCTGGACGGTTTTGTATTTAGTATATCCAGCGTGGCGGTCATCATCACGTGTTTGGGCGTGCCCCCGCGATCCGTAGATCAATCTTGATTGTCCTGCTTTGTTTTCCAATTCATCTCGCATGTCATGCATGTAGCCCCGGGCCTTTGTGTTTTTATTTGTTCGGCGACGGGGTGCGGGCTGTTGTTCGGACTAATACGCCGCTTTGTCTCGGCCAGGAGGTGGTCAGTCAGCCGCATCCTGCGCTGGTAGTATAGGCTCTAGTGCCTCGTCCTCAAATTGAGGTAACAACATGCGCCTCAGGTAACTTTTGGTTGGGCGCTCGAGTCCATATTCCTCGGCCGCCAGGACCTCAGTCCATCTATCAGTGAGCAGATCTTGACCAGCTTGAAGCTGCTGCTGCTTTTTCTTCAGGCCCTTTGCAGTGGCTATAAGCCGGCGCTTGAAGCGCTCCTGCTCGACGGGATCCTTAGGCAAGGTAAATTCTTCGTCGCCGAGGCTCACCTTGTCTTCGGAGAGGGGCATGTAATTGTCATCCTCCGAGTCTTCATCCATGGCCTGTTCATCAGGGCTAGCTTGCTTGTCCTCACGTCTGGCCTGTACGAAGCTTGGCCGGGCAGGATTGTTTTCGTCTTCGGCATCATCCGGAGTGTTATTATCTCTTGTGCCGGTATCGCTGTTTCTACCCTGGCGTGGTTTAGAGCGGCGCTGCTGACGTCGGTGCTTCGGCTGCTTCTCAAGAGGATTATCCTCCATTTCATCCTTTTGATCCTCGCCATTGTTTTCTTTGGCTGTGTCCACCATATATATGTCATATGATGAGGTGGCTGTCCAGCGCCCTGTGGGCGGTGGTTCCTGTTCTTCTCCGACATCTCGTCCATACCGTCGATGTCTTTGGAGTAGAAATCAAGCATGTCGGTTAAGTCGTCGACAGTGGCTATTAAGTGGGTGGTGGGTGGGTAACGAATTCCTTCGTCATCCGCTTCCCACTCAAGCCGGACATAGTTTGGCCAAGAGTCTCCCGACAAGGAGAGAGATTTTAATGAGTTTAACACGTCGCCCAAGGGCGAGTGCTCAAAGATGTCCGCGGAGCTGAACTCCAAGATCGGTGCCCAGTTAGATCTGATGGGCGTGGACATGCGTGGTTCGGAGCCTATGGCCGGGGACGAGTCCGAGGGTCCGATGACACAGACCTCATTGGAAGTGAAATCTGTGTTCGGCTCTATCGCCGTTGAGTGTGCGGCTTCCGCTGCGGGTTCCATCCTCCCATCCTCGGATGGCATGATCTGCACTAGATCTAAAGCCAGAGCAGCCGCAGGTGAGATCTCCTGAACACCGTCTGATGGTAGATCTAGGTCGTGCTCATCATGGCCGTGGGGTGTACCTGTCATGGGCTCGAATCCGTTGAAGATCAAGTCTCCGTGGATGTTGGCAGTGTAGTTCAGGCTTCCAAGCCTGACCTGATGGCCAGGGGCGTAGCTATCAATCTGCTCCAGATGGCCAAGCGAGTTGGCCCGCAGTGCAAAGCCGTCGAATACGAAAATCTGTCCGGGGAGGAAAAGCTCACCCTGGACTGCGTCGTTGTAGATGATTGAAGGAGCCATCAAGCCTTATGGCGACGACACAGTGGAAGTCTCAATGAAAGCACCAATGTCGGTGTCAAAACCGGCGGATCTCGGGTAGGGGGTCCCGAACTGTGCGTCTAAGGCTAATGGTAATAGGAGGCGGGGGACACATTGTTTACCCAGGTTCAGGCCCTCTCTATGGAGGTAATACCCTACTTCCTGCTTGATTGATATTGATGATATGAGTATTACAAGAGTTGATCTACCACAAGATCGTAGAGGCTAACCCTAGAAGCTAGCCTATGATTATGATTGTTGTTATCCTATGAACATACCCTCCGGTTTATATAGACACTGGAGGGGGCTAGGGTTACATAGAGTCGGTTACAGAGAAGGGAATCTACATATCCGAATTGCCAAGCTTGCCTTCCACGCAAAGGAGAGTCCCACCCAGACACGGGACGAAGTCTTCAATCTTGTATCTTCATAGTCCAATAGTCCGACATAAGCATATAGTCCGGCTGTCCAAGGACCCCCTAATCCAGGACTCCCTCAAATGTATCTAATTTTCCAAACTCTTTTGTACTTGTTTTGGACTCTAATTTGCATGATTTGAATGGAACTAACCCGGACTGACGCTGTTTTCAGTAGAACTGCCATGGTGTTATTTTGCGCAGAAATAAAAGTTCTCAGAATGACCTAAAACTTCACGGAGATAACTTTTGGAATAAATAAAAAATATTGGCAAAAGAATTAACCAAAGGGGACCCACACCCTAGCCACAAGGGTGGGGGCGTGCCCTACCCCCTAGACGTGCCCCTCTGTCTTGTGGACCCCCTGGACCTCCACCGACCACAACTCCAACTCCATATATTCACGTTCGGGGAGAAAATAAATCAGTGAGAAGGATTCATCGCGTTTTACGACACGGAGCCGCCGCCAAGCCTGTTCTTCCTCGGGAGGGCAGATCTGGAGTCCGTTCGGGGCTCCGGAGAGGGGAATCCGTCGCCATCGTCATCATCAACCATCCTCCATCACCAATTTCATGATGCTCACCGCCGTGCGTGAGTAACCCCATCGTAGGCTTGATGAACGGTGATGGGTTGGATGAGATTTACCATGTAATCGTGTTAGTTTTGTTAGGGTTTGATCCCTAGTATCCATTATGTTCTAAGATTGATGTTGCTATGACTTTGCTATGCTTAATGCTTGTCACTAGGGCCCGAGTGCCATGATTTTAGATCTAAACCTATTATGTTTTCATGAATATATGAGTGTTCTTGATCCTATGTTGCAAGTTATAGTCACCTACTACGTGTTATGATCCGGCAAACCCTGAGTGACAACAGTCGGGACACTTCCTGGTGATGACCGTAGTTTGAGGAGTTCATGTATTCACAAAGTGCTAATGCTTTGGTCCGGTTCTCTATTAAAAGGAGGCCTTAATATCCCTTAGTTTCTCATAGGACCCCGCTGCCATGCAGGGGGGGGGGGGGTAGGTGATGTCTACTACACAACCTTCTACTTGTAGACGTTGTTGGGCCTCCAAGTGCAGAAGTTTGTAGGACAGTAGCAAATTTCCCTCAAGTGGATGACCTAAGGTTTATCAATCCGTGGGTGGCATAGGATGAAGATGGTCTCTCTCAAACAACCCTGCAACCAAATAACAAAGAGTCTCTTGTGTCCCCAACACACCCAATACAATGGTAAATTGTATAGGTGCACTAGTTCGGCGAAGAGATGGTGATGCAAGTGCAATATGGATAGTAGATATAGGTTTTTGTAATCTGAAATTATAAAAACAGCAAGGTAACTAATGATAAAAGTGAGCGTAAATGGTATTGCAATACTAGGAAACAAGGCATAGGGTTCATTCTTTCACTAGTGCAAGTTCTCTCAACAATAACAACATAGATAGATCATATAACAATCCCTCAACATGCAACAAAGAGTCACTCCAAAGACACTAATAGCGGAGAACAAACGAAGAGATTATGGTAGGGTACGAAACCACCTCAAAGTTATTCTTTCGGATCAATCTATTCAAGAGTTCGTACTAGAATAACACCTAAAGACACAAATCAACCAAAACCATAATGTCACCTAGATACTCCATTGTCACCTCAAGTATCCGTGGGTATGATTATACGATATGCATCACACAATCTCAGATTCATCTATTCAACCAACACAAAGTACTTCAAAGAGTGCCCCAAAGTTTCTACCGGAGAGTCGAGACGAAAACGTGTGCCAACCCCCATGCAAAGGTTCATGGGCGGAACCCGCAAGTTGATCACCAAAACATACATCAAGTGGATCACGTGATATCCGTTTGTCACCACTGATAAGCACGACAAGACATACATCAAGTTTTCTCAAATCCTTAAAGACTCAATCCGATAAGATAACTTCAAAGGGAAAACTCAATCCATTACAAGAGAGTAGAGGGGGGAGAAACATCATAATATCCAACTATAATAGCAAAGCTCGCGATACATCAAGATCATGCCATAGAGAGAACACGAGAGAGAGAGAGAGATCAAAACACATAGCTACTAGTACATACCCTCAGCCCCGAGGGTGAACTACTCCCTCCTTGTCATGAAGAGCGCTGAGATGATGAAGATGGCCACCAGTGAGGGATCCCCCCTCCGGCAGGGTGCCGGAACAGGGTCCCGCGAGGTTTTTGGTGGCTACAGAGGCTTGCGGCGGCGGAACTACCGATCTATCTTCTTATTCAATGGTTTTAGGGTATAAGGGAATATATAGGCGAAAGAAGTCGATCGGGGGAGCCTCGAGGGGTCCACGAGACAGGGCGTGCCCAGGGGGGTTGGCGCGCCCTCCTATCTCCTGGCCTCCTCGAAGCTTCCCTGACTTGTACTCCAAGTCTCCCGGATCATGTTCGTTCCAAAAATCACGCTCCCGAAGGTTTCATTCCGTTTGGACTCCGTTTGATATTCCTCTTCGAAATACTGAAACAGGCAATAAAACATCAATATGGGCTGGGCCTCCGGTTAATAGGTTAGTCCCAAAAGTAATATAAAAGTGTATAATAAAGCTCGTAATCATTCAAAACAGATAATAAAATAGCATGAATGCTTCATAAATTATAGATACGTTGGAGACGTATCAGTAGGACAAAAGATGTCATGCAAGTTCTTTTCCATAAGCACGTATGACTATATTCGGAATACATGCCTACATTATATTGATGAATTGGAGCTAGTTCTATGTCACCGTATGTTATAACTGTTGCATGATGAATGCCATCCGACATAATTATCCATGATTGATCCATTGCCTACAAGATCGTTTCATATTGATCTTTGCTTAGTTACTTTTCCATTGCCACTGTTACGATTGCTACAAAACTGCTACTGTTACTTTTGCCACTGTTACCGTTACTTCCAAAATACTTTGCTACTAAATACTTTGCTACAAATATTAAGTCTTTCAGGTGTGGTTGAATTGACAACTCAGCTGCTAATTCTTGAGAATATTCTTTGGCTCCCCTTGTGTCGAATCAATAAATTTGGGTTGAATACTATACCCTCGAAAACTATTGCGATCCCCTATACTTGTGGGTTATCAGGAAGTGGCATATAAAGACCATGGGATTGAGCTTCTGACTTAGCTTTGTGACATGTCGAGCATCGGTTGGTGAAGCGTGAAACGTTGCGGAACATCTTGGGCCAAAAGTTTCTTGGAGAGTGTGGCAAATGTCTTGTCTCGTCCAAAGTGTCCCATTAGTCCACCTCCATGAGCCTCTTGCAAAAGTAGTAAACGAAGAGAAGACTCGGGGATACATAGTGTGTTAGCTCTCATAAGATAATCATCTTTGAGGAGTATTGTTTCCAAGATGTATGCATCAAACACTTGGCATAAGGAATAGCAAAAGTAGGATCATGTGCATACAAGTCTTTTATGTGCTCAAACCCAATGACATTCAATTCAAGTTGGGTAACAAGCATGCATCTATGGGAAAGCGCATCCGCCACAACATTTTCCTTCCCTTTTATATACTTGATGACATAAGGAAATGACTTGATGAATTCCCTCCACTTAGCATGACGCTTGTTTAACTTAGTTTGCCCCTTAAGATACTCAAGTGTTTCATGGTTGGTGTGGAAAATGAACTCATGAGGATGGAGATAATGCTCCCAAACATGCAATACTCAAACTAAAGAATATAGCTCTTTGTCATAGATAGGGTAATTGAGTTGCGCTCCTGAGATTTTTTCACTAAAGTAAGCTATGGGGCGCTTCTCTTGCATTAACGCACCTCCTATGCCATAACTACTAGCATTGCAATGTATCTCAAATGGTTTATCAAAGTCGGGTAATGCAAGCAAAGGGGCATGTGTAAGCAAATTCTTAAGCTCATTGAATGTGGTACCTTGGGATGGTTCCCACACAAAATGCGCATTTTTCTTACTCAGAGCATGCAAAGGTAAAGAAATGGTGCTAAATTCCTTCAGAAATGTATAATAAATCCGGCTAGGCCAAGAAAACTATGCACTTGTTGAAAGTTTGTGGGTTGGGGCCAAGTTTTAATAGCAATGATCTTAGATTCATCTACATGCACACGCTTAGAGGATACTACAAAACCCAAGAAAACAAGCTTATCAACACCGAAAAGGCATTTGTCCATATTAGCATAAAGGAGCTCTCTGCTAAGGGTTTGTAAAACAGTTCTAAGATGGGTGACATGATCTTTGAGGGATTTGCTAAAGACAAGATATTGTTAAAATAGACCACAACAAATACACCTATGTAGGGTCTAAGGACAAAATGCATGATGCGCATGAATGTACCGGGTGCTTCGGATAAACCCATTATCATAACAAGACATTCATATAAGCCAAATTTGGTCTTAAATGCGGTTTTCCATTCGTCACCTTCTTGTGTACAGATTTGGTAATAGACACTTTTAAGATCAATCTTAGAGAAGATTGTGGCTCCGCTAAGCTCATCTAGCATATCATCTAAGTGTGGAATGGGGTGACGATATCTATCGATGATAGCATTGATGGGATGACAATCGGAAGACATGCGATAGGTGCCATCTTTCTTAGGAATAAGGATTACCGGTACGGTACATGGGCTCAAGCTTTCTCTTACATGGCCATTGTCGATGAGTTGTTGTACTTGCCATTGGATCTCCTTGGTTTCCTCGGGGTTGACGCGGTAGGGTGCCTTGTTGGGAAGAGGTGCTCCGAGGATGAGGTCGATTTCATGTTCGATGCCTCAAAGTGGAGGTAGACCCGGAGGTAACTCGTCGGGGAATACATCTTGGAAATCCTGCAATAAAGAAAACAACACTAAAGGTAGATTATGTGAGGTGTTAATTTTAGGTGCCTCGTCCTTGCACAAGAGGACATAGTGCATAACACTTGATGGGTTCTCACACACTTCTCTCATCTCACTTTTGGTGGCAAATAGCACTAAGTTTTTCTTGTCTCTCATCGTGGAGGCACTCAATTTTGGCTTGTGGCGCTCACTTTATTTTGGGTGGTTCGCTCGCTCACTATTCTCTCCATGATGAGTGGCTTGCTTGTCGGTGATTAATTGACTTGGAGACATAGGATGTAGCACGTACTTCTTTCCCTTCATCTTGAAGCTATAGTGATTGGTAAACCCTTATGAATGACGCCATGGTCGTCCAAGAAGGAGGTGGCAAATGGACATTGGAACAACATCACACTCCAAAGTGTCTTCATATGCTCCGATCTTGAAGGAAACTTGCACCATATGCTCAACTTGGATAGTGCCAGAGTCGCTTAGCCATTGGACCTTGTAGGGGTGTGGGTGCTTCATCTTGAACAATTGGAGCTTGGAACATAGCTCTTCACTCGCCAAGTTATGGCAACTTCATCGATGATGACCTTCACGGACCTTCCATTCATATCAGCCTTGGTGTGGAAGATATGGCATCTTTGGTCTTTGTCTTGTTGATGTTGAAGTGTCAAGACCTCGGAGACAACAAGAGCGGGGCTCGAATCTTCGTCACAAAAGACTTGATCATCTTCATCTTCGTTCATGTGTCGGTGCATTGCCACTTTCTCAAGGGCCTCCATTTCCTCTTCACTCATGGATTCATAGGTTCTGTCGTCGTTGAGGATCATTGTGCGCTTGTTGGTGCACTCGAAGGACTTGTGGCTTCGGCCGCCGCATGTGAAGCATTTGATGGAACTTGTCTTGATGATCTCATCCGGTGGAGTTGTAGATGATGAAGCCCTCGACTTGAAGTTGCTTGTAGTAGGAGGGCGACTTGAGGTTGTCAAAGTCTTCTTGTAATTTGACTTGTCACCGTTGCTTGGTGAAGCGTTTGTCGAGGTAGGAGTCATCGTAGTCGTTGAAGCTTGGTGTAGGAGGAGCCGTAGTTCTTGGAAGCGAACTTGGCATACTTGAAGTCATCTTGCACTTGTTGTTCCGCCTTGGTAGCTTGATGCATGAGCTCGATGAGGTTGGAGTAGGGTTGGAAGTCGGCGATCTTCTTGATAGGATGGTTGAGTCCATTCAAGAAGCGTGCCATAGTTTGCTCATCATCTTCCGTGACATTGGCTCTTATCATGGAAATCTCCATTTCCTTGTAGTACTCTTCAACGGTCTTTGTTCCTTTCTTGAGGAGTTGGAGCTTCTATAAGAGGTCGCGGGTGTAGTAGGTTGGCACAAAGCATGCTCTCATGACATCCTTCATTTGCGCCCAATTTGTGATGGGTAGTTCACCTCTTGCCTCATGGCGCTCAATGACTTGCTCCCACCAAATGAGTACATAGTCTTGGAATTCAAGGGATGCCATGGAGATCTTCTTATCTTCCACATAGTTGTGCAAACAAAATATCTTGTCGACCTTCAATTCCTATGATAGGTACTCTTCGAGATCATTGCTTCTGGTGAACTTGGGCATGGTGAACTTGAGCTTGCCATAGCGTTGCTCTTCATTGTGTTGGGGTCGAGGATGATGTCTCCCTTGACGTGGAGGGTTGTCAACCTCATGTTTCTCTTGGCGTGGAGGATTTCCGTTATCGTGTTGCTCTTGACAGACTTGAGGTTCTTGTCGAGCTTGTGGGACTTGTCGATGAAATCATGCTTGATAGTTCCTCTCCTGGACTTCTTCATGAAGTGCTTCTTCTTGTTCACGCGTATGTCGGCTGCGATCGGCTACGGCGCGACTTGCGTCATGGAGGGCACGTTGCGCCTTAAGTGCTTGGGCTTCACGTCATTGTTGTTCTTGACATTGAGCCCCGACATCTTCCTCGTCTTGGTGTTGGCGTGCTTGTTCTTCCTCTTGTTGTCACGGCGTTGCCTTTCTTGTTCTTGCACAAGAGTAGCTTGATTTTGACGATGTTGATGTTCTTGCACTAGAAGTTGCTCTTGACGATCGGTTCGGTGTAGAGGATTGCGGTTTGGTTGACGGTCTTGGCGCGGGGCTCGATGTAGAGTGCTTGATGTCGGTGTACTTGATCCGGAGATGGTGTGATCGGAGTGTCGAATCGAGCGTCTCCGTCTTGA
Source organism: Triticum aestivum (assembly GCF_018294505.1). Lineage (NCBI taxonomy): Eukaryota > Viridiplantae > Streptophyta > Magnoliopsida > Poales > Poaceae > Triticum > Triticum aestivum. Next base: position 169,810,026 of record NC_057795.1, read on the forward strand.
GTAGGACGAAGTAGTGGAAGAGAGATTGACCAACAAGGCACGAATCTCATCCATTCTTGCATCATTCTCTTGTTTGTGTTCGCCGAGCTTTTTGTCGAAGTAGTCTCTTGTACGTTGATCGGAGAGTCGCAAGTCGGTGGTGAGATTGTCGATGCGGTCACTCAATGCTTGTTGTTCTTGATGTAAAGCTCGCTGTGCATCTAAGAGGTGGCTCTTGGTGACGTAGGAGGTCAAGTCATCATCTTGATCAATGAAGAGTGGTTGGTAGAGGAACTTGGCCTATTCATCATTCCAAGTAAAATATGTGAGTGGGAGAAAGATAAGAACTATAGCAAATGTACCTTGACCAAAGTTGAAGATGGATCAATGATCACTCGAATATGTAACAAGGAAATAGCACAATTGGTACCAATTATTGTTGGTTCTCACACCTACACAAGTAAAGCCTTTGGGTGGATCTTGGTGAGGATGGTAGCACAAAATTTGATGCAATTGTTAGTAAGACTCAATGATGTTGAAAATGATTCACAATTCGCAAATGCAACAAGTAGACCAATAGCAAGTAGTGGTACATGGAAACACACACACAAATAGATAAATGGGGTCGTGCAACCAAAAATGAGCTCAAAATGTGGAATCCACGGAAAATGCTCTTGTTGCACAACACTAGAGAGACACTAGCACGATTGCACAATAGGCGGATACGAAACTTGTGCACAACCTACTAAGCAATAATGCAACGACTTATCTCCCGTATGCTATATGTATGGTATTCCTATGATATGATCCAAGATAATCAAGTATGACAATCTTAATGTTGTATGATGCTATTTTTTTTCTTGCTTAAAAGCTCTTTGCTTATCTTTCTCTTTTTCTTAAAAGCTTGTTTGGCTCTTTCTCTTTTGAGCTCTTTTGATGGCCACTTATGCAAAAATTCACGAGCAAAGCTAGCAATTGTGCATATGCTATGGCAACCTTGTGACACAAGAGATGATACCAAGATATTTAGCAAGATGATATGGTATGTATGCAATGGGAGCTATGATCATTAATGGTGCACAAGTGACATTGCCGGAAATACTCAAATGGCTAGTCTCAATAGGTAAGGTACGCAAAATGGTCTATGGGTTTATCAATGCAATGGCAAGGAGTACACAAAGTGTCGTCGAGGTTACCGTCCTTGCTTACAGTTGAGGGTGTCAATTTTTTTGAAGTGGTCGATGTCGAAGACGAATATGAGCGGCGCTGATGTCGATGTTGAACCGTCCCTAAGTTGCCTAAATGCGTTAGGAAATAGAAACCGCAACTCAAATTCTCAAAACAAAAACATGTCAAAGTTTGTCAGAGTGTGAAACGGGTAAGCAATGGTGGTTGCGGAAAGCGGTGGTAGTATGTGGAAACGATGGTGGTAAGCCCAGTCAAAATTGGTGAGAGTTAGGCGGGAAACAGAGAGGTGGATGGAAGTGATGCTGTCAGGGGCCGGATGTCCGGGCTTGATGGCCGGATGTCCGGGGTAGCAGGATGTCCGGGGGTCACGGGCCGGATGTCCGAGCTCAGGATCCCTGGACGAACTCGATGAACTCGCGGGGAGAAGGCAAATTCAGGGCAAAATTCGGGAGATTTTGTGGATGGAAATTGGAGAAAACATGGGGAAAAGCTAGACCTACCTGCTACACACGAAATCCGCGGATCAAATCCAACAAAACTTCATCACACCAACAAAGCACAAAAAAAATTGGCAGGGCTATTTTGTGGGAATTTTCGAATTTGGGACAAAATCAACAAAACAAAGCTAGAAAACAAGGGTAGGGGCTCCAAATTCGTGATAAACCTGACTCCGATAACAAGTTGATGTAGGGTGGAAACCCTAGGACGATCTTTCACGATTGGAGTGGATCCCGCAAAGAACATGAGGGAAAACACGAGGGGAAACACCAAGATTCAATTACACATGTGCTAGATCCTCGAAACACAAAGAGATACTCGATCCACGATCAACAAAGGACGATACAAGTAGCAAGTTCTTCTCCGTGAGGAGGTCTTGAGGGGTCTTCCTATGAGGGGTCTTGAATCCACTTGGGGGATCTTCTCCGTAGAGGTTATGAACTCCAATGGAGAAGGGTATCAAGTGGATGAGCAACTCTTTCTCTCAAATGAGCTAATCCTTTGCTGACCCTAGAAAGAGGGAGGAGGATTATATGTAGTCTAGGTGGGCGAAGAGGTACATGGGCCTCGGCCCTTTACTCTGCGCAGACAGATGGGGCTGGACGTATGGGCGTCGGGCCGGATGTCCGGGCCTTCACGAGGGACCGGATGTCCAGGCTGGCGGGGTCAGCCTCGGTGCTCTCTGGATAGGCGGTGTCTGGATTTCTGGGCCAGAGGCCATATATCCGACGGCTCGGGAAGAGCCGGATGTCCGGGCCCTGTAGCTTCTGCTGGGCGGTTGCTGTGGTAGATGCTCTAGGGGTCGGATGTCCGGGGCTTGGGGCTGGATGTCCGAGTCCTGGAGACTTCTCCGGTTCCTTCCGTCATTCCTATTCATCTGTGAACTTGGGGACTTGTCCGTCTTCACGTGCATCTTCGAGAGGGCCTTCTTGGTACTTGATCATGGACAACATTCCGGACTTAGGTAGTAGCCATGTCTCCAGTGGATCATGTGGAATATCACTAAGGAAAGAAGACATCTCGGTCTCGAGAGCTCTAGCTCGTGCTCGTGTCATAGTTCCTTTCGGTACTTGATGAGACGATGGTAGGTCCATGGGGATGACCAAAGGATGCTCTGCATCATCAACTTGGGTCACTAAGGCCCAAGTGGAGTTGGCACCCCCTTCCTTGTGTGTGTGTGGGGGGGGGGGCAAATTGGACTAGGGGAGGAGTCCAACTCCGACTCCTCCCCATGGCCCGCGCCCCAAAGGGGGACTTTCCCCCTTTGGTGGCTTCCCTCTCCTCCTCCTCCAACCTATATATATATACTAGGGTTTTTTGCTCTATTGTTCATACAAGTTTTGGAGCCTCCTCTAGTTCTTCTAGATCTAGTTGGTCCTATTTGACTAATCAGAGATAGGATAATCCTCTTATCCTAATAATTAGAGGACCTATGTGGTTCTAATCTCCCCCTCTAATTCTTTGGCGATGATTAGCTCTGGACGGCGAAGCGCTGGCGGATCGGGAAGACTACACACTTGCAACCAAGTAGAGAGGCTGTGCTTTCGGTCTTCGCACTGGTATCGTAACATGCTATACAAACGGTTTTTAACCCCTTTCCACGTATGGTGATATTCTGAACCATCACCGAGTGAGTGTGTGCGATAGAGGGGTCCTCCCCACATGACCCAAAAACCGCCGGGGATAGGCGAGTGGCTACTGATGACCGCCCTAGAATAAACGTATGAGAAGTTACCCCAGTCCCACACATTATGTCTCGATGTTACATTTCTGATCGAGAGACATCCGAAACGATTACACCGCTATAGTCATGTGAAGAAGGTGGACATCAACATTTAATCTATCGATATGTTTGCGATAGGTACGTTATCGCACACTGTTCAAGAATGTAAAATGTGTGCGGTGCCTCTACTAACGCCAACATGTCCATTTTCATAACTGTGTGTGCGATAGGTATTCCTATCACACACACACACACACACACAGGTTTGAGACATTTGCCGTATTACCATGAATCACACATGCATATGAGACGAAACCGTGTGTGCGTCCGTCGGGCATCGCAAACGTTTCACGTCAAAGAACCGTATGTTCTCTATTTTTCATCACACATGCTGTTTTCTTTCTAACCGTATGCACAATATTTTATTCGCTCCTGTTTAATTTTATTTTTCCCTGTAGTTTATTATTCAAAATAGAAATTTTCAAATATGAAAGGCGGAATTCAAATTCTCAGCACAATGGTCTAACAACCAATCCATTAATAAAATTTGCAATACAATATGTTTAGTAATTACAGGATTAGACAGCAATTGACTATGATGAACCACAATATTTAGAGGTGGTAAAGGTGAAGAGACAAGTGTAAATCATTTTGGCTGCCGATGGTGTTGAAGAAGCGGAATGCCCATAATGTGCCCTCCTGCATGCCATAGGCACAACCAACTTTTGTCCAACCCCGTGTGACGATCGACTGCTGATACGTCTCCAACATATCTATAATTTTTGATTGCTCCATGCTATTATATTATTTGTTTTGGATGTTTTATATGCATTAATATGTTATTTATATTATTTTTTGGGACTAACATATTAACCTAGAGCCTAGTGCCAGTTTCTGTTTTTTCCTTGTTTTTGAGCTTCATAGAAAAGGAATACTAAACGGAGTCCAAACAGAATAAAACTTCACGAAAAAATTTCTTGGACCAGAAGACACCCAGGAGACTTGGAGTTCAAGTCAGAAGATACACGACATGACGACAAGGGTGGAGGGCGCGCCCTAGGGGGGGGCTACCCTGTGAGCCCCTCAGTGACCTCCTGGTATAGATCTTCCTCTAATATATTCACATATATCCTATAATCCTTAGAAGCATCCAAGAAAATACTTTTCCAACGCTGCAAACTTCTGTTCTTTTGAGATCCCATTTTGGGGCCTTTTTCGGCATCTTGCCAGAGGGGGATTCGATCACGGAGGGCATCCACATCTCTATTGCCTTTTCGATGAAGCGCGAGTAGTTTACCACAGACCTACGGGTCTAGCTAGTAGCTAGATGGCTTCTTCTCTCTCTTTGATTCTCAATACCATGTTCTCCTCGATGTTCTTGGAGATCTATCTGATGTAATCTTCTTTTGTGGTGTGTTTGTTGAGATCCGATGAATTGTGGATTGATGATCAACTTATCTATGAATATTATTTGAATCTTCTTTGAATTTTTATATGCATGATTTGATATCTTTGTATTTCTCTTCAAATTATCGGTTTGGTTTGGCCAACTAGATTAGTTTTTCTTGCAATGGGAGAGGTGCTTAGCTTTGGGTTCAATCTTGCATGATTTCACCCAAAGTGACAAATTAGGGGTAGCGAGACACGTATTGCATTGTTGCCATCGAGGATAAAAAGACGGGGTTTTCATCATATTGCTTGAGTTAATTCCTCTACATCATTTCATCATACTTAAGGCGTTACTCCGTTCTTTATGAACTTAATACTCTAGATGTATGCTGGACAGCGGTCGATGTGTGGAGTTATAGTAGTAGATGCAGGAAGGAGTCGGTCTACTTGACACAGACGTGATGCCTATATTTCATAATAATTGCCTTGGATATCATCATAACTTTGCGCTTTTCTATCAATTGCTCGACAGTAATTTGTTCACCCATCGTATTATTTGCCTTCATGAGAGAAGCCTCTAGTGAAATCTATGGCCCCCCGGTCTATTTTCCATCATATTAGTTTTTGATCTACTATTTTGCAATCTTTTATTTTTAAATCTATAAATCGAAAAATCCGAAAATATTTTTTCTTTTATTTAGTTTATCTATCTCTATCAGATCTCACCTTTGCAAGTGACAATAAAGGGATTGACAACCCCCTTATTGCGTCGGGTGCAAGTGTTTGATTGTTTGTGTAGGTACATCTATTGGGGACTTGCATGTTTCTCCTACTGGATTGATACCTTGGTTCTTAACTAAGGGAAATACTTATCTCTACTGTGCTGCATCACCCTTTCCTCTTCATGGGAAAAACCAACGCAAGCTCAAGAAGTAGCAGGAATAATTTCTGGCGCTGTTGCCGGGGAGATCTACGTCAAGAGTACCAAGTACCCATCATAAAACTCTCATCCCTCGCATTACATTATTCACCATTTCCTCTCATTTTCCTCTTCCCCACTTCTAAAACGATTTTCGAAATGATTTGCCTTTTTATTCACCCTTCTTCCGTTCATCTTTTCGTTTGCCTTTATGTCTTACTTGGTTTGTTTGCCCGTTCGCTTGGTATAATTGTGTGTTTATTGAAAATCAAGAACCAAAAGGTTTATGGATCCTCATCCACTTGCTAATCTTTTTAAAAGATCCAATTATGATGAACCAATTGCTAGTGAATTGAGTGCACTAGATTATCTCTATGAGGTTTTACTTGAAATTGTGAATCTGAAAAGTGTGATGAAGTGTTGAAAGAAGAAAATTCTAATGTGATTCACGATAGTGCCTTGGATGAAAAGCATGATTGCAATGATGTTATTATAAATTCCATTAATGTTATCTTGGGGATGCTAATTTTGCTATGTCTACTACTTGTTGCAATGATCATGATTTGGGTGATTCTTCTTATGATCTTGAAAATTTATTTAAGCCCCATGATAAATATGAGATTGATAATAATGTTTGCAATAATATTCAAAGTGGGTTTCGAAGAGTGTCAACTTTAGATCTCACATATTTGGAGAATGTTCAATCTTATGAATTTTTTGATAAAAGAGGGTTTGGAGAGGTCATGACTTTAGTTAATGTTAATCCCACTATTTTGGAAGAGTGTCAACTTTGCATGCATGTGGATCGTGTTGAGAATATGTTATGTGTTAGCTATATTGTTGAATTCGCTTATGATCCTACATGTAATTATTATGAGAGAGAAAAATATGGTTGTAGAAATTTTCATGTTACTAAATTACCTCTCTTCATGTTGAGATTGCTATCGTCTATTTCTTCTTAGTTGCATATGCTAGTTTTTGCTTGCCTTGATAATTTGTTTGCTTATAAAATGCCTATGCATAGGAAGTATGTTAGACTTAGATGTGTTTGTCATGTGTTTTATGATGCTCTCTTTGCGCTTCAATTCTTGTCTTTCATGTGAGCATCATTGAAATCTCAATGCCTAGCTAAAAGGCTTTAAAGAAAATCGCTTGTTTTGAGACAACCCAATATCTTTCTTTGCTGTTTTTGAATTATTAATTCATATATTCTCTGGTTAGATGTGTTTTTGTGTTTCAATTAGTATTTGTGCCAAGTAAGACCTTTGGGATGGCTTACGGTGATAGTTGATTTGATCTTGCTGAAAAGAAGAAACTTTTGCGCCTAGTAAAATAAATTTCATAATTGACATAAGCGTGATTTTGATCTGATTTTTTACACAAGATTTATATGCAAATTTACCAAGTTGTCCTAATTTTTCAGAATTTTTGGAGTTACATAAATATTCAAAGTTTCAGATTGTTACAGACTGTTCTGTTTTTGACAAATTATGTTTTTCTTGGGTTGTTGCTTATTTTGATGAATCTATGGGTAGTATCGGGGGGGGGGGTATGAACCATGGAGAAGTTGGAATACAATATATATTACACCAATATAAATAAATAATGAGTTCACAATAGTACCACAAAGTTGTGATTTTCTTTCTTATACTAACGGATCTCATGAGTTTTCTATTGAGTTTTGTGTTGTGAAGTTTTCAAGTTTTGGGTAAAGATTTGATGGACTATGGAATAATGAGTGGCAAGAGCCTAAGCTTGGGGATTCCCAAGTCAACCCAAGGTAATATTCAAGGACAACCAAGAGCCTAAGATTGGGATGCCCTGGAAGGCATCCCCTCTTTCGTCTTTGTCTATCGATAAATTTACTTGAGGCTATATTTTTATTCACCACATGATATGTGTTTTGCTTGGAGCATCTTGTATGACATGAGTCTTTGCTTTTTAGTTTATCACAGTCATCCTTGCTGTACACACCTTTTGAGAGGGATACACATGAATCATGATTTATTAGAATACTCTATGTGCTTCACTTATGTCTTTTGAGCTAGGCAATTTTGCTCTAGTGCTTCACTTATATCTTTTTATAGCATGGCGGTGGATTTCTTTTATAGAAATCATTGAACTCCCTTGCTTCACTTATACTATTTTGAGAGTCTATCTAAACAACATGGTAATTTGCTTAGGTTGTGAATTTAGTCCTAATATGATAGACATCCAAGAGAGATATAATAAAAACTTTCATATAAAGTGGGTTGAATATTAAGAGAAGTTTGATTCCTTGCATTTTTTTTGAGATATGAAGATGGTGATATTAGAGTCATGCTAGTGAGTAATTGTGGATTCATAAGAATACTTGTGTTAAAGTTTGTGATTCCCGTAGCATGCACGTATGGTGAACCATTATGTAACAAAGTTGGAGCATGATTTATTTATTGATTGTCATCCTTTGTGTGGAGGTCGGGATCACGCGATGGTTAACTCCTACCAACCCTGCCCCTAGGAGCATGCGCGTAGTACTTTGTTTCAATATCTAATAGACTTTTGCAGTAAGTATGTGAGTTCTTTATGACTAATGTTGAGTCCATGGATTATACACACTCTTACGCTTCCACCATTGCTAGCCTCTCTAGTACCGCACAACTTTTGCCGGTGCCTTACACCCACCATATACCTTCCTCAAAACAGCCACCATACCTACCTATTATGGCATTTCCATAGCCATTCCAAGATATATTACCATGCAACTTTCCATTGTTCCATTTTATCATGACACGTTTCATCATTTTCATATTGTTTTGCATGATCGTAAGATAGCTAGCATGATGTTTACATGGCTTATCCGGTTTTTTGATATCATTTGCTACACTAAATCATTGCACATCCCGGTACACCGCCGGAGGCATTCATATAGAGTCATATCTTTGTTCTAGCATCGAGTTGTTATTTTGAGTTGTAAGTAAATAAAAGTGTGATGATCATTATCATTAGAGCATTGTCACATGTGAGGTTATCAAAATAAAAGAGGCTAAAGAAGCCCAAATAAAAAATAAAAGAGCCTCAAGAAGCCCAAATCAAAATAAAAGAGGCCAAAGAATCCCAAATAAAAAAGCGGCCAAAGAAGCCCACCTAAACAATGAGAGAAAAGAGAGAAGGGACAATGTTACTATCCTTTTTCCATGCTTGTGCTTCAAAGTAGCACCATGATCTTCATGATAGAGAGTCTCCTATGTTATCACTTTCATATACTAGTGGGAATTTTTTGATATAGAACTTGGCTTGTATATTCCAATGATGGGCTTCCTCAAATTGCCCTAGGTCTTCATGAGCAAGCGAGTTGGATGCACACCCACTTAGTTTATTTTTGAGCTTTCGTAAACTTATAGCTCTAGTGCATCCATTGCATGGAAATCCCTACTCACTCACATTAATATCTATTGATGGGCATCTCCATAGCCCATTGATATGCCTAGTTGATGTGAGACTATCTCCTTCTTTTTGTCTTCTCCACAACCACCATATTCTATTCCACCTGTAGTGCTATGTCCATGGCTCACATTCATGTATTGTGTGAAAGTTGAAAAAGTTTCAGAATACTAAAGTATGAAACAATTGCTTGGATCAAACTGGGGTTGTGCATGATTTAAATACTTTGTGTGATTAAGATGGAGCATAGCCATACTATATGATTTTGCAGGGATAACTTTCTTTAGCCATAGTATTTCGAGAAGACATGATTGCTTTATTAGTATGCTTGAGGTATTATTGTTTTTATGTCAATATTAAACTTTTGTTTTGAATCTTATGGATCTAAACATTCATGCCACAATAAAGAAAATTACATGGATAGATATGCTAGGTAGCATTCGACATCAAAATTCTATTTTTATCATTTACCTACTCGAGGACGAATAGGAATTAAGCTTGGGGATGCTTGATACGTCTCCAACATATCTATAATTTTTGATTGTTCCATGCTATTATATTATCTATTTTGATGTCTTATATGCATTAATATGCTATTTTATTTTATTTTGGGACTAACCTATTAACCTACAACCCAGTGCCAGCTTCTGTTTTTTCCTTGTTTTTGTGTTTCGCAGAAAAGGAATACTAAATGGAGTCCAAACGGAATAAACCTTCACGATGATTTTTCTTGGACCATAAGATACCCAGGAGACTTGGAGTTCAGGTCAGAGGAGCCACGAGGCGGCGGCAAGGGTGGAGGGCACGCCCTGGGGGGGCGCCCCCTACCTTGTAGGCCCCTAGGTGACCTTCTCACCTAGATCTTCCTCCTATATATTCACATATATCCCAACCCTCAGAAGCATCCACGAAAATACTTTTCCACCACCGCAACCTTCTGTTCCTGTGAGATCCCATCTTTGGGCCTTTTCTGGCATCCTGTCGTAGGGGGATTCAATCACCGAGGGCATCTACATCAACTCTATTGCCCTTTCGATGAAGCGTGAGTAGTTTACCACAGACCTGCGGGTCCATAGCTAGTAGCTAGATGGATTTTCTCGCTCTCTTTGATTCTCAATACCATGTTCTCCTGAATGTTCTTGGAGATGTATCCGATGTAATCTTCTTTAGCAGTGTGTTTGTCGAGATACGATGAATTGTGGATTTATGATTAGCTTATCTATGAATATTATTTGAATCTTCTCTGAATTCTTATATGCATCATTTTATATCTTTGTATTTCTCTTCGAATTATCCGTTTGGTTTGGCCAACTAGATTGTTTTTTCTTGCAATGGGAGAGGTGCTTAGCTCTGGGTTCAATCTTGCGTGATTTCACCCAGTGACAAAGTAGGGGTAGCGAGACATGTATTGCATTGTTGCCATCGAGGATAAAAAGATGGGGTTTTCATCATATTGCTTGAGTTAATTCCTCTACATCATGTCATCTGACTTAAGGTGTTACTCCATTCTTTATGAACTTAATACTCTAGATGCATGCAGGATAGCGGTTGATGTGTGGAGTAATAGTAGTAGATGCAGGTAGGAGTCAGTCTACTTGACATGGACGTGATGCCTATATTTCATTACCATTGCCTTGGATATCGTCATAACTTTGCGCTTTTCTATCAATTGCTCGATAGTAATTTTTTCACCCACCGTATTATTTGCCTTCACGAGAGAAGCCTCTAGTGAAACCTATGGCCCCCGGGTCTATTTTCCATCAGATTTGTTTCCGATCTACTATTTTGCAATCTTTTATTTTCAGAGCTATAAACAAAACAATCCAAAAGTATTTTATCTTTTGTTTAGTTTTATCTATCTCTATCAGATCTCACCTTTGCAAGTGACCGTGAAGGGATTGACAACCCCTTTATAGCGTTGGGTGCAAGTGTTTGATTGTTTGTGTAGGTACATCTATTGGGGACTTGCGCGTTTCTCCTACTTGATTGATACCTTGGTTCTTAACTGAGGGAAATACTTATCTCTACTGTGCTGCATCACCCTTTCCTCTTTAAGGAAAATGCAATGCAAGTTCAAGAAGTAGCACCCGGCCATCCTTCACCGCCTTTAGGAAGACTTCTAGAGCATTATCATGCTAGCTTAAATTATATACTTAACCTTAGTTGCCTCCACTCTGGTCATGTAGTTTGCAAGGTAATCATCAGTAAATTGCTTCAAAAACCACTGAAAAGAGAAAAATTTCAGATACTCAGGTCTAATAGAGTAATTTGTTGTGGGCATGAGGAAAAGGCAACACATTACTTACCATCCTAAAGTTCACCGTTGTCTTGGACAAAGTGTAAATAAAGAGCTTAATTCACATTCTTTCGCCTAAAAATCAATGGTACGCATTGGTGCTATACAAATAGTTTTTAACCCCTTTTCGTGACGGCATTTGGAACCGTCGCCAAGTGAGTGTGGGCAATAGGGGGGTCCTTCCCACATGACCCAGAAATCGTTGGGGATAGGGTGCCAAGATGCATGTATAGTACTCCTACTCGTTTGTGCTCGCATTGCCATCGTAGTCGGTAATCTATGGTGCTACATTTACAATGTGCGGCCCATCACAAATGGTTCACTATTATAGAATGTGTATGACAAGCATACAATCTGTAGCGACCAGACCTCAAACAGTCTGATCTCTGTGCATCAGTGTCATCCCTGGATCGGTAATGCTGACATGCATAGTACTTGAGGATTTATAACAGAGTTTCAATCACACACTTATTACATCGAATGTCTCAAAAGAGAACTTATTACAATAATATGGCTGAAGGCCATCTAAATATGATAATAGCGGAAGGCTTGGAAGATAAAGTGAGTCCATCAACTCCAACGGCATCACTGAGTGAAAGACAACAACCTATGGCACCTTACTCGTCGTCTGAAAAGTCTGCAACATGAACGTTGCAGCCCGAAACGGGTCAACATATGGAATATGCTGGCAATGTAACACATAGAGTAATGAACAAAATAATTGCTATCACTACATGCATATATGGCTGGTGGAAAGCTCTATTGTTACAGTTTCACATAAATCCAATTTTTTTTCTACAACAAAGGAATAAATGTTATTTAACTATCATGGTGGTTGTTAAACATTGAGAAGGTTCCTCCAACTCAATCCCAATTAAACATCATCATTAAACTCAATCAAATTATATTTAGAGTGATGAGATCAACATGATAATCCAAGAACTAGATACTCAAAACGTCCATAACCGGGGACACGGCTAACCATGATTAGTTTATACACTCTGCAGAGGTTTGCACCCTTTTCCCCACAAGACTCGAATACATCCATGGTCGGAGATTCGAGACACAGTCTTTCGAAAGCATTAACTCTCTACTCTGGATAGACAGTACCACCTACAACCCACTACATCTGCTAGTCTACCTTTTCAAGAGCTTCACGCAACTTACTCAACTATGCCAGAGCCCATATTGGCTTTTGGCTGCACACGGAAGTTTCTAGCATGAATAATCTTATGATCCCTTTGAGCCTGGGTGGCGGACCATAGGATGATCGCACGGGTACTCCAGGATATCCTAAGACATCACTGGATTCTCCAGGTGCCCTGACAACCACTGGGTACTCCAGGGTGCCTCAAGAAATCCACCCAGATGTGTATTTAAGTAGCCACCTTAAGTTAACCATTAATTAACAATACTCACATCTGTCATGGATACACTCACCCAAACCACGTCTATGAGCATAGCATAGCAAAATAGCATAACGTAGAAGTAACTCCCAAAGGTTTGATAATAAACATGGCAATATGTTCTACCTCATCATATGCTTCCCAAAACCCACATGTTAAACAGATCCTCACTACTAGGGAAAACCCTAGTAGTAGCGCGAGTTTTGAGGCTATCAGCAGCGCGGGCACCCGCGCTACCAATAAGGCGCTACAGCTAACTGTTAGTAGTAGCGCTATCTGCGCACGCGCTACTACTATTGACTATATCAGCAGCGTGTTTCCCGAACGCGCTGCTATTAGTTAGCTGTAGCGATTTCCTGAACCCGCGCTACTGTTATATCTTTCACTATTTCCCCACTCCAGCTTCAATAAACTACAATTTCCAGATACTAGGTACTACTAGATATCAATTTCATAAAGCATTATAGGTACTAGGTAGTACTCCCCGGTTCCAAATTACTCGTTGTGGTTTTATTTCAAATTGGAACTAAAACCACGATGAGTAATTTGGAACCGAGGGAGTACTAGATAACAATTTCATATATACTCAACATGCATCCTCAAGCAGTACAAGGTGACATCGACGACGATCATCATATTTAGTTCTAGATGATATCGACGACGATCATCATATGTAGTTCTACATGATATTGACGATGATCATCATATGTAGTTCTAGATGATATAGCCACACACACATATGTAGTTCTAGATGATATCGACAACTATCATCATCCTCAAGCCTGGGCGGTGGGTGTTCCTGATAGTAATTAGGATGGCCTGTCCAACACGAAGATTCTTGCCAACGAGGAATCTCTTCCATGTGACACCCCAAAAATTTTAACCTTGTTTTATTAATTAAAATTTTGCGAGGAAACTAAAACTTTTTTTTTCTGTATTTCCTTCTGATTTCAGAACCTCTCTTTTCTTTATTATTATGTAGTTTTTACCCCAAGTGAAAACTTTTCAATCATTGTTGGACTTATTTTTCCTCTCAAGTAAAACAATTCTTTATCAGTGGGATTATTTGCATAATTTTTTCCCTCATGCCTTATTTCTTGAAAAATGATTTTTCTAAGCTTTAAGGCCTCTTTTGCATTACAGCCATTTGATAAATTTATTTAAAAATTCCACCAAAATTTGGAGAGGTCATGTGATGTTTTAAAAACACTTTTATGCAAAAATATATTTCATTCCTTGGATATTTTGAGTTCTACACCAAGTTTTCAAATCTGGTCCAAAGGACAGTTTTGCACTACAACCTATTTAAATATTTCTTAAAAACTTCTACCAAAATTATGGGATGTCAGTAGTAGCATGCCATCCAACTTTATGCAAAAACCTAGTGATGTTCTTTGAAAAAATTGAGTGTATCAACCTCTTCTTCATTCTGGTCCAACTGGATGGATTGTACTACAGCTATATTTTAACTTGCTCCTTTTGCTGCGATTCCTTTTCCTACTTGTAGCCCTTCCTGCTAGAACCTTAAGTCCAAGAGGTTGGACTCATTGGAGCAATTCTAGTACATGCAATCATGCCCTGTTTATTTCTGTCCAGAATTGAAGTTTTGCAAAACTTGCACTAGCAAGTTTCTTCATTTGGCAAACTAACCCCACCACCCTCTCTTGCATCTAAAGAGACCCCACTCTGGAAGTTTTGACCACCCCAAGTACTTCCTAGGTGCCTCTGGCATTTTGTCGAACACCCTGTGAGCATGACCCGTTTTGACATGAGTCTTAGTTTGCACTATGATCTTGCTTATCTTGCCTAACCACCTTGTCCACTAAACTCCTAGCTACTCCTAACCTAGGTCTGCTGATTTCCAGCCTCAACCGAGACCTCTAGCACGCCCTGGCATTTGGTCAAGAACGTTCCGTGCGTGCTCTGGGCACGAGCAGAGCGCGCGTTTTGCATGTGCCGCGCCCGAGCCGCCACGTCGCGCCCCTGGTTTTGCCCACACCACAGAGCCGCGCCACGCACTCCCCTTCTCACCAAAACACGCCAAGCAGCCCTGGTGCCCTGCAGCACCGCCGTCAGAGCCCCTTGGCGGCACGCCCGCATCCGCAACGCGTCTCTGCCCGGTCGGTGCCGCCCAAGCCGCCCCCGCTCGCCAGCTCACCCCTGGAGCAGTGCCCGCTCATCCGCTAGCTCCTGCCGCCATCCCCAGCCCCGACACGGTGCCCTGCAAGCTACAGAACGGCGGTCCGCCGTCGTTCTTATACGGCCGCCGCAAACCGACCTTGTTGCGCTATAAAAGGAGGCCCCCGGGCTCGTCCGGCGACTCAGGCAGCCTCACGCCACTCTCATGGCACCCCCACAGTCGGCAATCGTCGGGGGAAGCCGTCTTCCCCGACTCCGGCCGGTTCGGCCGCCGCCATGTCTCAGTCCGATTCGTCACGAGCCGAGCCCCTCCAGTCCAACTAGTGCCACCAACCTTCTCCTCTCACCCTTGCGGAGCCGTCCGACACCTCAAACTCGATCGATAGCCACCGGAGTTCAAACCCCCAAATCTCCCGAAGCCACCGGCCGCCGCGGAGCTCGCCGCCGACGACTCACTCCGTCCCCGCCGGCAAGTAGACCACCAGAAGGACTGCCTTGATCTTGCGGATCCATCCCTGTCCTTGGATCCCCGTGGGATGCATCCGTTTGCCGGCGGTGATCACCGGAGCTCCGTCTCTATTCGGTCGAAGGAAACGACGCGCGCGTGGACTGGTCAAACCTGACCAGTGGGCCAGGCGGGCCCACCGTCAGTGACCCAGCACCGGTCCATGCTGGATAAGTGAAGGCATATTCCCGGAGTACGTCTTCGACGTGTATTTATCCGAAGCGTTTTCTTTTTTTAAACAGATTTTGACCACAACTTTGACTGCCTATAACTTTTTAATGATAACTCCAAATGAATTGATTCTTTTTCCTACCTCTCTCAAATTTAATCTAGTTTATTTTAAGATTTATTTGAAAAAATTTCAAAACAAATTTTTGTGCTGTTTTGAGTTTGTGTGTTAATTGAAATTTATTTAAAATAGGACTTTGGAGAGAGAGAAGAAAACTTTCAAAAGTTTTGGAGTGCACCCTGCCTTTCCACACATTGAAGGCAAGCATTCTGAACCCCGGCATAATATTTTGCATGCATTGTTTGACACGATCATGACACCACCTCAATACGTAGAATTCGTTATTTTATGTGGTGATGTGATCATTTGCATGAATGCTTATTGGAATTTTCCTTGCTGTTGGAAATGGACATGCTTGTGATGATGATCATCCTCGTATACCTTTCGTGCCTACCGGAAGGAAAACTGGAAAGTCTCTGTCTTGGGTAGACCCGAGCTTGTCCCTAGTTCCTCGTCGAGACGAGTGTGTCCGGCATGGCATGAGGGGTATGATGAGTGGTGATTCTATTTTGTTGGATGATATATATTCGTTATGCTAATCATGCAGGGAATACTTAAAACCTCCTGAGTCGGCCATAGAACGAGTCTTGTTCCAGTAACCCCCATACCTGTTTTGTACTACCACTTGTCTCTACAACAGGTAGAGTATGGTTCAGTAAGTCGTCAACCCCTTTCTAGCACACACCGTACAGAGAGGCCATGGTGGAAGATACCGGTTGTAGCTGGTAGGCAGGCCACCTGGTCCGGGGGCATGGGTGTTTCCGGTTGAGACCGAGAGGGGAGGCCACCCCTTAGAGCGCGCGATACAAATTTGATCCCATGCTACGCGAGGTTGTAGCCTCCCCACTTAGAGTTTTGCTTGACAGGTGTCGTGGGTGGTTCCAGACACATGTGAGTTAAGCTGGTGTGTGCAGGTCAGGTGTGTTTTCAATTAAAAGACCGTAGACGGAATTAGTCCTGATGGACTAAAGGAATCCGTTACTCGTGGGTAAAGAGTACACCCTCTGCAGAGATTAAACCTATTCGAATAGCCGTGTCCATGGTTAAGGATTTCAGTCTGGGATGGGTCAAGTGTCGGTCTTAGTGTCGGTCTTCGGAGGAGAAACTGTTAAACCAGAACATGGATCGTGACTTGTGACTTGTGATGACTATGATTATTATTTTGTTATGGACTAACCCGTTATATTATTTGAATTATCGAGTATCATTTGGATGATTTTACCCCCTGGATATTCACTGTGATTATTTTATAAGCCCTTTATGTGGTGTCGCTCAGACGCCCGACTGCGGCATGCTTGTTATTTATTTACTTCATAAGCCCTTTATGTGGTGTCTCTCAGACGCCCGACTGTGGCATGCTTGTTATTTATTTACTTCATAAGCCCTTTATGCGGTGTCGTTGAGACGCCCGACTGTGGCATGCTTGTTATTTATTTATTTTATAAGCCCTTTATGTGGTGTCGCTCAGACGCCCGACTGTGGCATGCTTGTTATTTATTTTATAAGCCCTTTATGTGGTGTTGCTCAGACGCCCGACTGTGGCATGCTTGTTATTTATTTTATAAGCCCATTATGTGGTGTCGCTTAGACGCCCGACTGAGGCATTTCTCTTTGTTTACTAACCTTTCGAGGCGTCGCTTCAGACACCCAATCGGTGCATTTTATTATTACTATGTTATTGCATATTCATAAATAACCTGCTTGCATGCATCAAAGTTTTTATTATCTTTTGTGACTGAAGCCATGAACATAAAATATTTCAGTACATCGTTGTTATATTATACCCGTGTTCATAATGTTTGCGAGTACATTCAAAGTACTCACTGGCTTGTCCCTGGCTATTGTCTTGGCCAGATTTCTTGCGCGCAGAGGAGCGACCGTGATGACAGCCCCAGAACCTAAGCAACAGTGATAGCAGCCTCGCGAAGATAGGAGTTAACCTGGTCAGCTGTTCTTGTGGGAAATGGAGTCCCATAGACGCTGATGATTCACAACCTGCTTCCTCCATCAACCACTAGAAACCATTTGTTGTACTCACAGACCAGAACAGTCTTGTACTACATATTCTGTATTTTGCTTGGAATTTCTGTATCAAGTTGGTGCCTCATCAGCTAACAGTAATCCTGGGACTGGTGAGCACAAAGGCCATTTTCTGGGAAATTAATACCCGGAAAACCGGTCGCCACATTCCACCCAATTGAGTTTAAGTGTGTACGACAGTCTGTGTCCATGCGGTAAGTACAGGTGGTGACGGAGCCCCTTGCGGTAAGGCATAGTCCAGCTGAGCCTTCTTCATCAGGCTCAATACCACAACTCATAGATAGGTTCTTTGGCAATTTCTGAATAAGGAAAACATATCAATTAATAAATAGCCTCACACATACTCTTGCAAATATATTTCTATTAAGTCTAGATTCCACACAACATATCATTGGACTCTACACTAAGCATATCATCGGATAATTTGCATTTGTAAGTATAACATACCATATCATGTCGATCGACCATGGTACTTGTCAGGCGGGTCACGAATGGCACCCTGACAAAGTCAGCACGTGGTGGAATTATGTCCCATAGGTTGCACACCTCCTCCTCGCTCACCTCATTCTTTGAGCTACGATGGCTTCATGAAGTGGGTTCTCATCATCTTCATCAAGTGGGTCCTCATTATTTTCATCATCTTCTTCATCTGCATCATCTTTGTCATCTTCATCATCTTCGTCATCTTCATCATCTTCCACCAGGTTGAGATAAATGACAGCCAGCTTGGGTCTTTCTACTCTGAAGGAGAAGCTGATCAACTCACCACCAGTAAGACGCATGCGGGCGAGGAAATGGGCCCATCCATCTCCTCCAATCTGCGACATATTGCGTCCTTTCTCGACCTCCATAGTGTACGGCCCCCCAGGAGCCTCAAATGTCACAGTGTCTCCTATCAGCTTGTTGAATGTCAACCTCACATTGCATGGGACGGTCTGTGTAAGAAAAGAAAAATGACACAATGTAGTAATGCCAACACTAAAAATAAAATAGTTGTTACATTTCATCTAATTTCTTACCGCCGCATGACGAAAACTCGGCTGGAAGTAGATGCCAAACAGCTTGCCAGTTGCAAGGCTGCTGGCGCACCTTGACTTGCACAGTCGACATAGTGGTGGTGGTGGTGGCGCCATTTTCCTAAAGCAATATGAGCAAAGGATTAATGATTCACTTCACAGGAAAGAAAAACAGTAGCATGTGATATTGTCCTAAAGCAATATGAGCAAAGCATCCTAAATCAACTAAATCAACTAGCATACTAAATCCAATAGCATACTAAATCAACTAAATCAAAATGTTCTAAATCAACTAAATCAACTAGCCTACTAAATCAACTAAATCAACTAGCCTACTAAATCAACTAAATCAACTAGCCTACTAAATCAACTAAATCAAAATGTTCTAAATCAACTAAATCAACTAGCTTACTAAATCAACTGAATCATATCAACTAAATCAGAATGTTGCATATGAACTAGCCTACTAAATCAAAATGTAGCAGGGAGGAGGGAGAAGGAGGGGCGACTCGAGGAGGGAGAAGAGAGTAGGACGGAGGAGGAAGGCGGAGCGAGGAGGGGCTGGCCGACAACGAGTGGAGGGAGAATGGAGGAGGAAGGCGGAGCGAGGAGGGGCTGGCCGACGGCGAGTGGAGGGAGAATGGAGGAGGAAGGCGGAGCGAGGAGGGGTTGGCCAGCGGCTAGTGGAGGGAGGACGGAGGAGGAGGCCGGTACCGAGTCCAGCGAGGAGGATGAGGTGACGGCGGCGCAGATCGGAGGAGGGGTGACGAGGGGGAGATCGAGTGTGTGTGTGAGTGTGATCTGGATCAGATAGGTGAGGGGGAGATGGAATGGCTTAGCAGTAGCGCGGTATAGCAAAGTGCGCTACTGCTAAACGACCTATCAGTAGCGCCTTTGGCCGAGAACGCGCTACTGCTATGTTAGACATAGACATAAAAAATACATTGATCATCAATTGTCTTTTTGTGTACAATCTGATTTGTCAATAGGAATCCTTGACGGTTGGTTTAGGAACAAGCGAGGATTCCTATTGCGGCCACAGATCCTACACATAGAGTTCAATGAAGACCAAGTGCTTGTGAAAGTTGTAGAAGTAACATATTTAAGGTGGTACAAACTCTCTTCACGGAGCGAGGTGGGACTAAATTTTTGTAGTAACCTTAGTAGTAGCGATTATTGCGTAAATGCGCCGCTGCTACGATCTGTAGCAGTAGCGCCCTTTGTTCCAACGCGCTACTGCTATAATTGGCCTCGCGGCGGCGTCGTGAGAATTTTAGCAGTAGCGCGTCCTGGTGTGTGCGCGCTACTGATAAACTTGTACCAGCAGCGAGGTTTTTAAGTGAGCGCTACTGCTAAGTAGCAGCAGCGCCAGATTTTAAAGCGCGCTGCTGGTAAGATTCTGTGTATAGGCTTTTCCCTAGTAGTGCCTAACCATGCAATTGTTGAGGGTTGATCTAATGCAATAAAATTGGGTAGTAAAGAGGTATGATCAAAGTGTTACTTGCCTTGCTGATGATCTGTGAAACCTAGAGACTCGTAATAGCACGCTTCGCACTCCGGGTACTCTATCGCAAACAAACAAAGCATACAATAAACACTCAACTAGAAGCATGGGTAAAACTCACATAAGAGATCTAACCAGAAAGTTCAACTTAAGAACTCCGGTTTGCAAAAAGAATCAAATCAAACGAAGCAACGAAACTCAAACTGTGAAAAAAACAAGATCCATTTACTAATCTGGACGAAAGTCAAAATTTACAGTACCATAATCTTGTTCAAGTTGATTAAACAGAAAGAGGGCTTCAAGACGAAGATCTAGGCGCTTGAATCACCTGATTCCGATAAACGAGCGAAAAGATAAACTAAAACGAAATCAAGGTAGAAATCGCGATCGAAAATAGTCGTGAAAAAACCCTGGAAAAAGAAAAATTGACGAACAGACTAACAAACGAACATTCGCTATCTGCGGCTAACGGTGAACTCATTCGTTAAAACAAACGTACGAACGAATGTTCGCTAAATAACTAAACCGGAAAAAACTAAAACCGATCTAATAAAAAAATGCATCTAGGTTTTCGAATAAAACCAAATGGTTTTTAAAATAAAACCAACGGCTACCTCGGGACGCATGAAGGCGGCGGCGGCGGCGGGTAACTCCAGCGAGGGCGGCGTCCGGCGGCGGCGGGCGGGGTCAGTGGCGAGGTTGGCGGAGAGGTCGGCGCGACGGCGGCACGGTGTTGCTAGGGTTAGGGTTCGTGGTGGCGACGGGTGGGCTCGCGATGTGCTGCGGGCTCAGGGCGGCGGGAGTCCGGGTCACCCACGGCCTGTAGGTCTGTTTGACAATTTTTAAAAAAAAATATTCCGACGCGCAGAAAAATGAACAAAAGAATACTAAATGGACTCCAAAAATCCTGAAATAAAATTTTCCCGTCCTCTAAAAATATAGCGGACAAAGTGAACATTTATTTGGGCCTCTAATGCAATTTAGAAAAACACATTTTTTTCCTAATTCAAATAAAATAGCAATAAAACTCGAAATAAAATTCTTATTTGATTTTAATATTTAACCTCCAATATTTCTTTATTTTTGGAAATTCATTTTATCCCCTCTCTTTTATTTTCATATTAGAAATATTAGGAGAGAAAAATAACTAAAACCAAACGATCCTCTTTTCAAAATTTGAGAAAACTCAAATATGAAAATAATGAAATCCCCAACTCTCTCCGTGGGTCCTTGAGTTGCGTAGAATTTCTAGGATCAAGCCAAAATGCAATAAAATATGATATGCCATGATGATCTAATGTATAACATTCCAAATTGAAAATTTGGGATGTTACAAACCTACCCCCCTTAAGATGAATCTCACCCTCGAGATTTGGGTTGGCTGGAAAATAGGTGAGGGTGGTCCTTCCGTAGTTCTTCCTCTCGTTCCCAGGTGGCTTCATCCTTTGTGTGGTGGCTCCACTGAACTTTGCAGAACTTGATAACCTTGCTGCGTGTGACTCGACTGGCAAACTCAAGAATCTTGACTGGTTTCTCCTCGTAGGTCAAATCGCTATCCAACTGAATCGCTTCCACTGGTACTGTATCTCTTAGAGGGATATCGGCCATCTCCGTGTGGCACTTCTTCAACTGGGAAACGTGAAACACATCGTGAACTCCTGACAATCGTTCTGGCAATTCCAACTTGTAAGCAACTTCTCCCATACATTCCAAAACTTTGTACGGTCCCACAAAATGTAGTGCTAACTTTCCTTTAACTCCAAAATGTTTAACTCCTTGAATTGGGGACAGACGAAGATAAACTCTGTCTCCAACTTCATAAATTGTCTCCTTGCGTTTCGAATCCACATCTGCCTGGACTGGGCTACCCTGAGTCTATCGTGAATCAACTTAACCTTCTCTTCATACTCTTTAATCAAAACTGGTCCAAACAACTGACGGTCTCCAACTTCATCCCACAACAACGGTGTCCTGCATCTCCTTTGGTACAAAGCTTCGAAAGGGGCCATCTTCAAACTGGCTTGATAGCTGTTGTTGTAAGAGAACTCTGCATAAGGCAAATTGTCGTCCCAACTTAAGTGGGTGCGAGAGGACAACTACCATCGCTTTGCAAGTGGGCCAAACATATGTTGAATATAATACCTAAAATGCACAACTTTGATGTGCCACACATGCCTCAAATACCATAAACCATGCACCCACACAGAGCGAGGTTCATGAAGTGTACTACATATGATGGTCCCCCTTCCCCCTCTTCGACGCATACTATATGCTCCTACCGTAATACAACCCAAAAAGAATCGTCATTGATGGCGAAATTAATTAACCTCTCCCAATGTAGGTCAAAGTGATGCACATGCATCGACGATGGTCTCGTGGGCCCACGGATGGAAGCGTCACACATAAGTGTCCTAGATAGGATAACCACCGCCTGCACGCATGTGGCGCAAAGAGGTGTTGTGTGATGTTTGAATAGTCAGTTTCACAATTCTGATGTGCACGTGCCTCGGAAACCGAAAAGTCCCGACACTGAGTGAGGTGTACTTGTTCACGGATGCGTATATATATATATATATATATAAGTTTCTACCTTGCTAGTCAAATTAACCACACTACCGGCTGTTCGTCAAAGTGATGGACGACGACCTTGTGGGCCCACAGAAAGCATCATACGTGAGTATCGAGTGTCGTGTAGGACAACCATTGACTGCATGTGGCCAAAACATGTATGTATGAAAGGGTTGTGTAATGTTTTAAATTACGAATTCACGACTCTGATGTGGCACCGGCCTGCCTAACAAAACGGCCAACCCACACGGTGGCTCACAAGTTGTAGTGAACTACAAGCCACTCGCCACCCCCAGACGCACACACCCACACACACACCGCGAATCCACCTAAACTATGGTGCATGTTAAATTAATTATCCCGCGGTGAACATATATATGTTACCAAAGGAGGGACATTTTAATTTCACAAAAATCAGAGATCATTAAGATGTTTTAGTACATTAATTGATTGATTTTCTACGGGTATAATGTGCAAAAATCAAATTTGAGCTACATGCACACGTGACAGTGCACCTAAATGGATTGCAAAAACACATGTGTCTCACTGGGTGATGAAGCTATGTACCTAAGGTAGGGTCATGTTCCTGTCCAAGATACCCTCCCCAAGGACATCTCTAGAAGAAACCACCTTTCAATCAACCCGGAAGTGTTCCACTCGACAGACTCGAAGACACTCGACCATGAAGCCAACCACTCGACTGCCTGGAGACCTAAAGTCACTCTGCACGCAAACGGTCTGTCATTAAGTAGCTTTTATGGTCATCATAGCACTTTATTTGTGGCGTTACCAGTAACGCCCGATCTTAATGTACCTTAAACCCTGCATAACTGAGGGCTGGAGGGGTCTGGCGGACTCTATATAAGCTACCCCCTCCTCAGTATAAAGGGTTCGCACTCCTCTAACTCATATACACATAATCTAGTCGACCGCCTCCGGGCTCCGAGACGTAGGGCTGTTACTTCCTCCGAGAAGGGCCTGAACTCGTAAATCTCTTGCGTATACAACTACTCCATAGCTAGGATCTTGCCTCTCCATTCCTACCCCCTACATTACTGTCAGACTTAGAACCACGACAGTTGGCGCCCACCGTGGGGCAGGTGTGTTAGCGACTTATTGGAGAAGCTGCGATTTTTCCGATCTCCTTCATCATGGTTTCAGGCGGATTTTTGGTTGAGGGCCTCGAGATCCGTCTCGGCGCGCTCACGTTCATCACCGACGACTCCGCTTGGCTTCAAGAGGCTCCGCTCGACATCGACGCGCTCCCTGTCCGCGGGGCGACTGTTGGAAATATGCCCTAGAGGCAATAATAAAAGGATTATTCTTATATTTCCTTGTTCATGATAATTGTCTTTATTCATGCTATAATTGTATTATCCGGAAATCGTAATACACGTGTGAATACAGAGACCATAATATGTCCCTAGTAAGCCTCTAGTTGACTAGCTCGTTGATCAACAGATAGTCATGGTTTCCTGACTATGGACATTAGATGTCGTTGATAAAGGAATCACATCATTAGGAGAATGATGTGATGGACAAGACCCAATCCTAAGCATAGCACAAGATCGTATAGTTCGTTTTGCTAGAGCTTTTCCAATGTCAAGTATCTTTTCCTTAGACCATGAGATCGTGTAACTCCCGGATACCGTAGGAGTGCTTTGGGTGTACCAAACATCACAATGTAACTGGGTGACTATAAAGGTGCACTACAGGTATCTCCGAAAGTGTCTATTGGGTTGACACGGATCGAGACTGGGATTTGTCACTCCGTATAACGGAGAGGTATCACTAGGCCCACTCGGTAGTGCATCATCATAATGAGCTCAAAGTGACCAAGTGTCTGGTCACGGGATCTTGCATTACGGTACGAGTAAAGTGACTTGCTGGTAACGAGACTGAACAAGGTATTGGGATACCGACGATTGAGTCTCGGGCAAGTAACATACCGTCTAACAAAGGGAATAGTATACGGGGTTGTTTGAATCCTCGACATCGTGGTTCATCTGATGAGATCATCGAGGAGTATGTGGGAGCCAACCTGGGTATCCAGATCCCGCTGTTGGTTATTGACCGGAGAGCCGTCTCGGTCATGTCTACATGTCTCCCGAACCCGTAGGGTCTACACACTTAAGGTTCGGTGACGCTAGGGTTGTATGAATATGAGTATGCAGCACACCGAATGTTGTTCGGAGTCCCAGATGAGATCCGGGACGTCACGAGGAGTTTCGGAATGGTCCGGAGGTAAAGAATTATATATAGGAAGTGTTGCTTCGGCCATCGAGAAAGTTTCGGGGTCACCCGGTATTGTACCGGGACCACCGGAAGGGTCCCGGGGGTCCACCGGGTGGGGCCACCTATCCCGGAGGGCCCCGTTGGCTGAAGTGGGAGGGGAACCAGCCCCTAGTGGGCTGGTGCGCCCCCCCTTGGGCCCCCCTGCGCCTAGGGTTGGAAACCCTAGGTGGGGGGCGCACCACTAGCCTTGGGGGGCACTCCATCCCCCCTGGCCGGCGCCCCCCTTGGGAGATTGCATCTCCCATGGCCGGCGCCCCCCTGGGGGCCTATATAAAGGAGGGCAGGGAGGGAGGGCAGCCGCACCTAAGTCTTGGCGCCTCCCTCCCCCTGCTACACCTCGTCCTCCTCCCGCAGCAGCTTGGCGAAGCCCTGCCGGAGTTCTGCTGCATCCGCCACCACGCCGTCGTACTGCTGGATCATCATCAACCTCTCCTTCCCCCTTGATGGATCAAGACGGAGGAGACATCACGCTGACCGTACATGTGTTGAACGCGGAGGTGCCATCCGTTCGGCGCTAGGATCTCTGGTGATAGGATCACGACGAGAACGACTACCTCAACCCCGTTCTTTTGAACGCTTCCGCTCGCGATCTACAAAGTGGTATGTAGATGCATCTCTCCTTTCACTCGTTGCTTAGATGAACTCATAGATGGATCTTGGTGAAACCGTAGTATTTTTTTTATTTTCTGCAACGTTCCCCAACAGTGGCATCATGAGCTAGGTCTATGCATAGTTCTCTATTGCACGAGTAGAACACAATTTTGTTGTGGGCGTAGATCTTGTCAACTTGCTTGCTGCTACTAGTCTTTTCTTGCTTCAGCCGTATTGTGGGATGAAGCGGCCCGGACCGACCTTACACGTACGCTTACGTGAGACAGGTTCCACCGACTGACATGCACTAGTTGCATAAGGTGGCTAGTGGGTGTCTGTCTCTCCTACTTTAGTTGGAGCGGATTCGATGAAAAGGGTCCTTATGAAGGGTAAATAGAAGTTGACAAAATCACGTTGTGTTTATTTGTAGGTAAGAAAACGTTCTTGCTAGAACCCAATTGCAGCCACGTAAAAGATGCAACAACAATTAGAGGACGTCTAACTTGTTTTTGCAGCAATTGTCATGTGATGTGATATGGCTAGAAGTTGTGATGAATGATGAATGATATATTGTGATGTATGAGATCATGTTCTTGTAATAGGAATCACTACTTGCATGTCGATGAGTATGACAACCGGCATGAGCCATAGGAGTTGTCTTTATTTTTTGTATGACCTGCATGTCATTGAAGAACGCCATGTAAATGACTTTACTTTATTGCTAAACGCGTTAGCCATAGAAGTAGAAGTAGTCGTTGGCGTGAAAACTTCATGAAGACACAATGATGGAGATCATGATGATGGAGATCATGGTGTCATGCCGGTGACGAAGATGATCATGGAGCCCCGAAGATGGAGATCGAAGGAGCTATATGATATTGGCATATCATGTCACTACTATATAATTTCATGTGATGTTTATTATGTTTTATGCATCTTGTTTACTTAGAACGGCGGTAGTAAATAAGATGATCCCTTATACTAATTTCAAGAAAGTGTTCCCCCTAACTGTGCACCGTTGCTAAAGTTCGTCGTTTCGAAGCACCACGTGATGATCGGGTGTGATAGATCCTTACGTTCACATACAACGGGTGTAAGACAGATTTACACATGCAGAACACTTAGGGTTAACTTGACGAGCCTAGCATGTACAAACATGGCCTCGGAACACAAGAGACCGAAAGGTTGAACATGAGTCGTATGGAAGATACGATCAACATGGAGATGTTCACCGATGATGACTAGTCCGTCTCACGTGATGATCGGACACGGCCTAGTCGACTCGGATCGTGTAACACTTAGATGACTAGAGGGATGTCAATCTGAGTGGGAGTTCATTAAATAATTTGATTAGATGAACTTAATTATCATGAACATAGTCTAAAATCTTTGCAAAATATGTCTTGTAGATCAAATGGCCAACGCTCATGTCAACATGAACTTCAATGCGTTCCTAGAGAAAACCAAGCTGAAAGATGATGGCAGCAACTATTCAGACTGGGTCCGGAACCTGAGGATCATCCTCATAGCAGCCAAGAAAGCATATGTCCTAGATGAACCGCTAGGTGAAGCACCCATCCCAGAGAACCAAGACGTTATGAATGCTTGGCAGTCACGTGCTGATGATTACTCCCTCGTTTAGTGCGGCATGCTTTACAGCTTAGAACCGGGGCTCCAAAAGCGTTTTGAGAAACACGGAGCATATGAGATGTTCGAGGAGCTGAAAATGGTTTTTCAAGCTCATGCCCAGGTCGAGAGATATGAAGTCTCCGACAAGTTCTATAGTTGTAAGATGGAGGAAAACAGTTCTGTCAGTGAGCACATACTCAAAATGTCTGGGTTGCACAACCGCCTGTCCCAGCTGGAGATCAACCTCCCGGATGAGGCGGTCATTGACAGAATCCTTCAGTCGCTCCCACCAAGCTACAAGAGCTTTGTGTTGAACTACAATATGCAGGGGATGGTGAAGACCATTCCTGAAGTATTTTCAATGCTGAAGTCAGCAGAGGTTGAAATCAAGAAAGAACATCAAGTGTTGATGGTCAATAAGACCACTAAGTTCAAGAAGGGCAAGGGTAAGAAGAACTTCAAGAAGGACGGCAAAGATGTTGCCGCGCCCGGTAAGCCAGTTGCCGGGAAGAAGTCAAAGAATGGACCCAAGCCTGAGACTGAGTGCTTTTATTGCAAAGGGAAGGGTCACTGGAAGCGGAACTGCCCCAAATACTTAGCGGACAAGAAGGCCGGCAACACTAAAGGTATATTTGATATACATGTAATTGATGTGTACCTTACCAGTACTCGTAGTAACTCCTGGGTATTTGATACCGGTGCTGTTGCTCATATTTGTAACTCACAGCAGGAGCTGCAGAATAAGCGGAGACTGGCGAAGGACGAGGTGACGATGCGCGTCGGGAATGGTTCCAAGGTCGATGTGATCGCCGTCGGCACGCTACCTCTACATTTACCTACGGAATTAGTTTTAAACCTCAATAATTGTTATTTAGTGCCAAGTTTGAGCATGAACATTGTATCTGGATCTCGTTTGATACGAGATGGCTACTCATTTAAATCCGAGAATAATGGTTGTTCTATTTATATGAGAGATATGTTTTATGGTCATGTCCCGATGGTCAATGGTTTATTCTTAATGAATCTCGAACGTAATATTACACATATTCATAGTGTGAATACCAAAAGATGTAAAGTTGATAACGATAGTCCCACATACTTGTGGCACTGCCGCCTTGGTCACATTGGTGTCAAGCGCATGAAGAAGCTCCATGATGGTGGACTTTTAGAGTCTCTCGATTATGAATCATTTGACACATGCGAACCATGCCTCATGGGCAAAATGACCAAGACTCCGTTCTCCGGAATAATGGAGCGAGCAACCAACTTATTGGAAATCATACATACCGATGTGTGCGGCCCAATGAGCGTTGAGGCTCGTGGAGGATATCGTTATGTTCTCACTCTCACTGATGACTTGAGTAGATGTGGGTATGTCTACTTAATGAAACACAAGTCTGAAACCTTTGAAAAGTTCAAGGAATTTCAGAATGAGGTAGAGAATCAACGTGACCGAAAGATAAAGTTCCTACGATCAGATCGTGGAGGAGAATATTTAAGTCACGAATTTGGTACACACTTAAGGAAATGTGGAATCGTTTCACAACTCACGCCGCCTGGAACACCTCAGCGTAACGGTGTGTCCGAACGTCGTAATCGCACTCTATTGGATATGGTGCGATCTATGATGTCTCTTACCGATTTACCGCTATCATTTTGGGGATACGCTCTAGAGACAGCTACATTCACTTTAAATAGGGCACCGTCTAAATCCATTGAGACGACACCGTATGAATTATGGTTTGGGAAGAAACCTAAGCTGTCGTTTCTAATAGTTTGGGGATGCGATGCTTATGTCAAGAAATTACAACCTGAAAAGCTTGAACCCAAGTCGGAAAAATGCGTCTTCATAGGATACCCTAAGGAAACCATTGGGTATACCTTCTACTTAAGATCTGAGGGAAAGACCTTTGTTGCCAAGAACGGATCCTTTCTGGAAAAGGAGTTTCTCTCGAAAGAAGTAAGTGGGAGGAAAGTAGAACTCAATGAAGTACTACCTCTTGAACCAGAAAGTAGTATAGCTCAGGAAAATGTTCCTATGGTGCCTACACCAACAGGAGAGGAAATTAATGATGATGATCAAGGTACTTCAGATCAAGTTGCTATAGAACCTCGTAGGTCCACAAGGACACGTTCCACATGAGAGTGGTATGGCAACCCTGTCCTGGAAATCATGTTGTTAGACAACGGTGAACCTTCGAACTATGAAGAAGCGATGGCGGGCCCAGATTCCAACAAAATGGCTTGAAGCCATGCAATCCGAGATAGAATCCATGTATGAAGACAAAGTATGGACTTTGACTGACTTGCCCGATGATCGGCGAGCGATAGAAAACAAATGGATCTTTAAGAAGAAGACGGACGCGGATGGTAATATTACCGTCTATAAAGCTCGACTTGTTGCTAAGGGTTATCGACAAGTTCAAGGGGTTGACTACGACGAGACATTCTCTCCCGTAGCAAAGCTGAAGTCCGTCCGAATCATGTTAGCAATTGCCGCATACTATGATTATGAGATATGGCAGATGGACGTCAAAACGGCATTTCTTAACGGGCATCTTAAGGAAGAACTGTATATGATGCAGCCGGAGGTTTTTGTCGATCCTAAGAATGCTAACAAAGTATGCAAGCTCCAGCGATCCATTTATGGGCTGGTGCAAGCATCTCGGAGTTGGAACATTCTCTTTGATGAGATGATCAAAGCGTTTGGGTTTATGCAGACTTATGGAGAAGCCTGCGTTTACAAGAAAGTGAGTGGGAGCTCTGTAGCATTTCTCATATTATATGTAGATGACATACTCTTGATGGGAAATGATATAGAACTTTTGGACAGCATTAAGGCCTACTTGAATAAGTGTTTTTCAATGAAGGACCTTGGAGAAGTTGCTTACATATTAGGCATCAAGATCTATAGGGATAGATCGAGACACCTCATAGGTCTTTCGCAAAGCACATACCTTGATAAGATTTTGAAGAAGTTCAAAATGGATCAGTCCAAGAAAGGGTTCTTGCCTGTATTGCAAGGTGTGAGATTGAGCTCAGATCAATGCCCGACCACGGCAAAAGATAAAGAAGAGATGAGTGTCATCCCCTATGCTTCAGCCATAGGATCTGTTATGTATGCCATGCTGTGTACCAGACCTGATGTAAACCTTGCCGTAAGTTTGGTAGGAAGGTACCAAAGTAATCCCGGCAAGGAACACTGGACAACGGTCAAGAATATCCTGAAGTACCTGAAAAGGACAAAGGACATGTTTCTCATTTATGGAGGTGACGAAGAGCTCGCCGTAAAGGGTTACGTCGACGCTAGCTTCGACACAGATCTGGATGACTCTGAGTCACAAACCGGATACGTGTATATGTTGAATGGTGGAGCAGTAAGCTGGTGCAGCTGCAACCAGAGCGTCGTGGCGGGATCTACATGTGAAGCGGAGTACATGGCAGCCTCGGAGGCAACACATGAAGCAATATGGGTGAAGGAGTTCATCACCGACCTAGGAGTCATACCCAATGCGTCGGGGCCGATCAAACTCTTCTGTGACAACACTGGAGCTATTGCCCTTGCCAAGGAGCCCAGGTTTCACAAGAAGACCAGGCACATCAAGCATTGTTTCAACTCCATCCGTGAAAATGTTCAAGATGGATACATAGATATTTGCAAAGTACATACGGCTCTGAATGTCACAGATCCGTTGACTAAACCTCTCTCGCGAGCAAAACATGATCAACACCAGAACTCTATGGGTGTTCGATTCATCACAATGTAACTAGATTATTGACTCTAGTGCAAGTGTGAGACTGTTGGAAATATGCCCTAAAGGCAATAATAAAAGGATTATTATTATATTTCCTTGTTCATGATAATTGTCTTTATTCATGCTATAATTGTATTATCCAGAAATCATAATACACGTGTGAATACAGAGACCATAATATGTCCCTAGTAAGCCTCTAGTTGACTAGCTCGTTGATCAACAGATAATCATGGTTTCCTGACTATGGACATTAGATGTCGTTGATAACGGGATCACATCATTAGGAGAATGATGTGATGGACAAGACCCAATCCTAAGCATAGCACAAGATCATATAGTTCGTTTTGCTAGAGCTTTTCCAATGTCAAGTATCTTTTCCTTAGACCATTAGATCGTGTAACTCCCGGATACCGTAGGAGTGCTTTGGGTGTACCAAACGTCACAACGTAACTGGGTGACTATAAATGTGCACTACAGGTATCTCCGAAAGTGTCTGTTGGG
This sequence comes from Triticum aestivum, assembly GCF_018294505.1. NCBI lineage: Eukaryota > Viridiplantae > Streptophyta > Magnoliopsida > Poales > Poaceae > Triticum > Triticum aestivum. The sequence continues at coordinate 169,841,679 of NC_057795.1, forward strand.
TTGACACGGATCGAGACTGGGATTTGTCACTCCGTATAACGGAGAGGTATCATTGGGCCCACTCGGTAGTGCATCATCATAATGAGCTCAAAGTGACCAAGTGTCTGGTCACGGGATCATGCATTACGGTACGAGTAAAGTGACTTGCCGATAACGAGACTGAACGAGGTATTGGGATACCGACGATCGAGTCTCGGGCAAGTAACATACCGTGTGACAAAGGGAATAGTATACGGGGTTGTTTAAATCCTCGACATCGTGGTTCATCCGATGAGATCATCGAGGAGTATGTGGGAGCCAACATGGGTATCCAGATCCCGCTGTTGGTTATTGACCGAAGAGCCGTCTCGGTCATGTCTACATGTCTCCCGAACCCGTAGGGTCTACACACTTAAGGTTCGGTGACGCTAGGGTTGTATGAATATGAGTATGCAGCAAACCTAATGTTGTTCGGAGTCCCGGATGAGATCCCGGACGTCACGAGGAGTTTCGGAATGGTCCGGAGGTGAAGAATTACATATAGGAAGTGTTGTTTCGGCCATCGGGAAAGTTTCGGGGTCACCCGGTATTGTACCGGGACCACCAGAAGGGTCCCGGGGGTCCACCGGGTGGGGCCACCTATCCCAGAGGGCCCCATGGGCTGAAGTGGGAGGGGAACCAGCCCCTAGTGGGCTGGTGCGCCCCCCTTGGGCCCCACCGCGCCTAGGGTTGGAAACCCTAGG
>NC_057795.1:169842668-169849723 GCF_018294505.1 Triticum aestivum
CACTCCATCCCCCTGGCGGCCGCCCCCCTTGGGAGATTGCATCTCCCAGGGCCGGCGCCCCCCTTGGGGTCCTATATAAAGGAGGGCAGGGAGGGAGGGCAGCCGCACCTATGTCTTGGCGCCTTCCTCCCCCTGCTACACCTCATCCTCCTCCCGCAGTAGCTTGGCGAAGCCCTGCCGGAGATCTGCTGCATCCGCCACCACTCCGTTGTGCTGCTGGATCATCATCAACCTCTCCTTCCCCCTTGCTGGATCAATACGGAGGAGATGTCACGCTGACCGTACGTGTGTTGAAGGCGGAGGTGCCGTCCGTTCGGCGCTAGGATCTCCGGTGATAGGATCACGACGAGAACGACTACCTCAACCCCGCTCTTTTGAACGCTTCCGCTCGCGATCTACAAAGTGGTATGTAGATGCATCTCACCTTTCACTCGTTGCTTAGATGAACTCATAGATGGATCTTGGTGAAACCGTAGGAAATTTTTTATTTTCTGCAACGTTCCCCAACAGCGACGCACTTTAGCGCGTGCGTCCGTGGCGTCCTCCTGCGGCAACCGTCGACCCAGTATCAGTCGACCCCTGTATCGTCCTCCCTCCCTGTCTCCCGCCGGTGCAAGTGCTCCGATTAGTCGAGGCTTCAGCGGTGGGTGAGGCACGTGGTGGATCGCCAGTCGGCCACCCCCCAAGTCGCGGCGATCGAGCCCGACGAATCACTCTACGGCCTGTTCGACTGGCTCCGCAGAGACTGCATCCGAGTGCGATAGCAGTGATCCAGCGGTGGAGGTTCCGATGGTCAATGGGCCACGCAGTCCTCCCAACTTTCCCCGCACCGACGGAGGCGACGGCGGAGGCAATCCGGCGCATGCCCACGAAGAGTATCACCCCGAGCCCCTCAGTTCGTTGCAGAGAGAAGAACTTCGCCGCCGGAACATGGATGCGCTGCACACTCCTATCGTTGGAGAAACCCCCAAGGCTCATGCCTTAGAGGACGCGCGCTTGGACAACTTGGCTGAGCGCACTCGACTAGAGAACCTCCAGCGAGCACTCGACGAGCGTGCGCGGCAACGGGTTCCAGAATCCAGTCAACGTCAACTCTTTCCACCACCGACTCAGGTATATCGAACTCCGATTCAGAATTTAGCAGATGCAGCCCGTATAGCAGAGTCGATTCAGCCTTCCCAGTCAGAGGCTGGCAGAGGCTTGTTACAGATCAGAGCATTACTCCGGGCAGCAGGAGATCAAAATTCAACTATATCACAGTCACGGAATAGGATTCACAGCAGATCCATAGCTGCGAATACAGTCCAGTCGGCCCATAGCCCAAGATCGCCCCTGAGGCGTGAGGGACGTGGAGACCGACATGATTAGTGCAGGAACCGGGAGCAGTATGATCACCGACTCGATCACGATGATCGACATCGAGTGCCCACCCCTCCCCCAAGGGGTGGATCGTACACACCTCGACAACAGGATGACAGACGCCATCACAATGTTGGGCGAAGGATTCCAGTCGACCCCAGGGAACCATGCTTTGATGCGAGATCCATTATCGTTCAAGGTTTAGTCGACAGGAACAGAGCTCACCGAGAAGGTCATGACAGAGATGTACCCACCAGCAGCAGAGTACACGTCTCAGGACCATAGTGTTTTAGCAGAGCCATCAGGGCTGCGGTGATTCCTCCCAACTTCAGGTTGGCGACTGGAGTCAGTAAGTTCACTGGTGAGTCCAAGCCTGATACTTGGTTGAGGACTACCGAGTGGCTGTTCAGATTGGCGGCGGCAATGATGAGGTGGCCATGAAACACCTGCCTCTTATGTTGGAGGGCTCGGCCAAAGCATGGTTGAATCAGTTAGCACCCATCAGCATTTACACTTGGGAAGATCTTACCCGAGTGTTTGTCAGAACATTTGAAGGAACTTGCAAGCGACCAGCAGGGTTGACAGAGCTGCAATCTTGTGTGCAGAAGTCGAATGAAACTCTGAGGGATTACATCCAGAGATGGATCATGTTGCATCACACGGTAGTGAATGTATATGATCACCAGGCAGTCTGTGCCTTCAAGGAAGGCGTTAAATACAGAGAGTTAAACCTAAAATTTGGTCGAACCAGAGACATCTCTCTGAGTCGAATGATGGAGATTGCCACCAAGTATGAAAATGGTGAAGAAGAGGATCGGCTCCGGAGTGGCAAGCATAAGTCAGTCTCCCACGAAACCGGAGGAGGGAACTCTAGTCGGAAGCAAAAGCGGAAAGCCGAGCCAGCTGCTCCTGGAGAAGCCTTGGCCGTGACTCATGGAAAGTTAAAAGGGAAGCCCAAGGGGTCTTGGAACCCTAAGAAGGTGAAGGACAAGGAACGAAATGACGTGATGGGTTTGCCGTGCCACATCCACACAAAGAAAGATGAGGAGGGTAAATTCATTTACCCTAAACATACCACTCGACAGTGTTAGCTCTTGATCCAGCAATTCCAGGGGAAACATCCCAAAGATAAGGAAAAGGAGTCGGACAAAGTTGAAGACAAAGAAGATAGTGATGATGCATATCCCCAGGTCAATTCCACCTTGATGATTTTTGCTGATGTTGAAAGCAAAAGTCGATTGAAAGTTATCAACCGAGAAGTGAATATGGTTGCTCCGGTGACACCCAGTTATCTGAAATGGTCTCAGACTGCCATCACATTTGACCAGTCCGATCATCCGACACACATAGCCACCCTTGGGAGGCAAGCTTTGGTGGTCAACCCAGTCGTCGAAGGCACTCGACTGACTAAAGTTTTGATGGATGGTGGCAGTGGCCTAAATATGTTGTATGCAGAGACGATGAAAGGGATGGGCATTCTGATGTCCGGACTCAGTACCAGCAACATGAGTTTCCATGGAGTCATTCCTGGAAAGAAGGCTGAGTCACTCGGCCAAATTGCTCTTGATGTGGTTTTCGGTGATTCCAAGAATTACCGAAAAGAAAAGTTGACGTTTGAAGTTGTGGATTTCCAGAGTGCTTATCACGCTATTTTGGGCAGGCCAACTTATGCACGTTTCATGGCTCAACCATGTTATGTATACCTCAAATTGAAGATGCCTGGTCCCAAAGGTGTGATCACTATTACTGGCAATCGGAAGAAGGCGGAAGTGTGCTTTCAGAAAGGCTCAAAGATCGCCGATGCTCAGATGGCAGTGGTAGAGCTGTAGGAATACCAGAAGACTGCGGACCCGAGTGATTTCTTGCGAGCCAAGAAGCCCGCTACTGAATCAACATTTCAGTCGTCCAGAAGAAGCGCTCATCCAGTTCCTCCGTGAGAAGTGGGACATCTTCGCATGGAAGCCTTCTAATATGCCGGGTGTTCCCAGAGGGCTGGCTGAGCACCATCTACGAGTCAACTCAAAAGTGAAACCTGTCAAGGAACATCTTCGACGGTGCACCGTCTAGAAGAGAAAGGCCATTGGCGAGGAGGTGGCTCGGCTCTTAGCAGCGGAGTTTATCCGAGAGATTTACCACTCCGAGTGGCTCGCCAATGTTGTCATGGTCCCCAAGAAGGACAAGTCACTTCGCATGTGCATTGACTTCAAACATATCAATCGGGCCTGCCCGAAAGATCATTTTCCTCTACCCCGCATCGACCAAATAGTTGACTCGACTGTGGGATGTGGGCGCTTGTCTTTTTTAGACGCCTATTCCAGTTACCATCAGATCCGTCTGTATGGACCCGACGAGATCAAAACAACTTTCATCACTCCATTCGGGTGCTTCTGTTATGTCACCATGCCATTCGGTCTCAAGAATGTCGGAGCCACGTTCATGAGAATGATTCATAAGTGTTTGCTCACTCAAATCAGTCGGAATGTGGAAGCGTACATGGATGATATTGTGGTCAAGTCACGGAAGGGTTCCGACCTGCTGACTAACCTTGCTGAGACATTTGCCAACCTTAGGAGGTATGATATCAAGCTTAATCCATCAAAGTGCACATTCGGAGTTCCTGGCGGAAAGTTACTCGGTTTTCTCATTTCCCAACGAGGAATCGACGCCAATCCAGAAAAAGTTGGTACTATACTCCAAATGAAACATCCTGTACGTGTGCACGATGTCCATAAGCTTACTGGTTGCTTGGCCGCTTTAAGTCGATTCATCTCTCGTCTTGGTGAAAAGGCATTGCCTCTTTACCGACTGATGAAGAAGTCAGACAAGTTCGAGTGGACTCCCGAAGCTGATGCAACATTTGCAGAGCTAAAAGCCCTGCTCTCCACCCAGCCGGTGCTTGCTGCCCCAATCGACAAAGAGCCTTTGCTGCTTTACATTGCAGCCACAGCACAAGTCGTCAGTACAGTACTTACGGTCGAGCGGGAAGAAGAAGGAAAAACCTTTAAAGTTCAGCGCCCAGTATATTATCTTTCTGAAGTTTTGACCCCATCAAAGCAAAGATACCCTCATTATCAGAAGCTTGCATATGGGATTTATATGACCACGAAGAAGGTTGCTCATTACTTCTCTAACCATTCCATTACAGTCATCAGCGACGCCCCATTGTCAGAGATTCTGCACAACAGAGATGCAACTGGTCGAGTGGCAAAATGGGCGATTGAACTCCTTCCCCTTGATATCAAGTTTGAGGCAAAGAAAGCCATCAAGTCCCAAGCAATAGCAGATTTCATCGCCGAGTGGGTTGAACAACAACTGCCGACTCAAGTTCACTCGGAGCACTGGACCATGTTCTTTGATGGATCTAAGATGCCGAATGGTTCCGGTGCTGGGGTAGTGTTGGTTTCCCACCGAGGAGATAAGCTCAGATATGTGCTCCAGATTCACTTTGATTCCTCCAATAACGAAGCAGAATATGAAGCACTTTTGTATGGGTTGCGTATGGCCATTTCACTCGGCGTCTGTCGCCTCATGGTCTATGGCGACTCAGATTTGGTGGTTAACCAAGTGATGAAGTTGTGGGACGTCAGAAGTCCAGCCATGACTGGTTACTGCAATGCAGTGAGAAAGCTAGAGAAGAAATTCGAGGGGTTAGAGCTTCATGATATACCCAGACTGAAAAATCAAGCGGCTGATGATTTGGCAAAAATAGGTTCCAAGAGAGAAGCCATTCCCAGTAATGTGTTTTTGGAACACATCCGCACACCATCAGTTCAAGAGGATCCTTTCACCGAAGAAGCCCCGCGGCCAAAAAGTGTCACGGATCCGACTGAAGTTGAGATCCCAGCTGTGGTCAACCTGATCACGGAAGTTTTGGTCATCACTCCTGACTAGACAGTGCCGTACATCGCGTATATCCTAAGGAAAGAGCTCCCAGAGAATGAAGAAGAGGCTCGACAGATCGTATGTCGATCCAAAACCTTTACCGTGATAAAGGGACAGTTGTACAGGGAAAGCGTGACTGGAGTCGGTCAGAAATGTATAACACCAGAAGAAGGTCGGATAATCCTTGCCAATATCCACTCGGGGACCTGTGGTCATCATGCGTCCTCTCGGACCATTGTGGCTAAAGCATACCGAGCAGGGTTTTATTGGCCAAGAGCAAATGAAATGGCGAAGGAGATAGTCGACAAGTGTGAAGGATGTCAGTTCTATTCCAATATGTCACACAAGCCCGCCTCACCCTTGAAGACCATTCCTCTCGTCTGGCCCTTCGCTGTTTGGGGGTTGGATATGGTTGGACCACTAAGAACTGGCAGGAGCGGCTTCACTCACTTGCTAGTGGCAGTCGACAAGTTTACTAAATGGATTGAAGCTAAACCTATCAAGAATCTCGATGCTTGCACTGCTATTAGTTTTGTCAGAGAGTTGATATTCAGATATGGAGTTCCGCATAGCATCATCACTGATAATGGGTCAAACTTCAATTCCGACAAGTTCAAAGCCTTTTGTGCCTCTCAAGGCACACAAGTCGACTATGCTTAGGTCGCTCATCCCCAGTCGAATGGACAAGCGGAATGAGCAAATGGTTTAATTCTCAAAGGACTGAAACCCCGACTGATGCTCGATCTCAAGCACGCAGCAGGCGCATGGGTCGATGAACTTCCTTCAGTTCTTTGGGGATTAAGGACCACCCCTAATGGGTTAACTGGACGAACTCCATTCTTTCTGGTCTATGGAGCTGAAGCAGTTCTGTCGAGTGACTTGCTTCGCAATGCACCCCGAGTTGAGCTCTACTCTGAAGATGAAGCAGAACAAGCCCGACAGGATGCAGTCGACCTCCTAGACGAGGAAAGAGAGATGGCCTTGATCCACTCGACTATCTATTAGCAAGACTTGCATCGATTCCATGCCATACATGTGAAGAGTCGATCCTTCCAAGAAGGAGATTTGGTCCTCCGAGTGGATCAACAGAAGCCACACAAGTTCGCTCCTACATGGGAAGGCCCCTTCATCGTCACCAAAGTTCTGCACAATGGAGCATACCGTCTTTACAATGTCGATTGCCAGATTGATGAGCCGCGAGCTTGGAATGCGGAGCTGCTCCGCCCCTTTTATACTGAAGTACTCACTCGGACGAGATGTAATAAGAAGTACCTCTGTGGTTTGTTTATCAAAGACAAGAGTATTATAATTTTCCCAGTGATTGTTGTTGCTTTTGTTTACATGAGAAATCCCCCAGTGGGTGGCTTAGCTGCGAATCCGTTTCGCCTAAGTTTGTAAAAAAAAATTCCTACCGAGTGACAAGCAAGCCTCTCACTTGGGGGCTTAGCTATGAATCCGTTTCGCCTAAGTATTTGAAAATCCTACCAAGTGACGAGCAAGCCTCTCACTCGGGGGCTTAGCTGCGAATCCGTTTCGCCTAAGTATTTGAAAATCCTACCGAGTGGAGAGCAACCCTCTCACTCGGGGGCTTAGCTGCAGTCCAGTACTCGCCTAAGTATTGAAAATTCCTACCGAGTGACGAGCAAGCCTCTCACTCGGGGGCTTAGCTGCAGTCCAGTACTCGCCTAAGTATTTAAAAATCTTACCGAGTGGAGAGCAAACCTCCCACTCGGGGGCTTAGCTGCAGTCCAGTACTCGCCTAAGTATTTGAAAATCCTACCGAGTGGAGAGCAAACCTCCCACTCGGGGGCTTA
>NC_057795.1:169850059-169872752 GCF_018294505.1 Triticum aestivum
TCGGGGCTTATCTATAGTCCAGTACTCGCCTAAGTATTTGAAAATCCTACCGAGTGGAGAGCAAACCTCCCACTCAGGGGCTTAGCTGCAGTCCAGTACTCGCCTAAGTATTTGAAAATCCTACCGAGTGGAGAGCAAAGCTCCCACTCGGAGGCTTAGCTGCAGTCCAGTACTCGCCTAAGTATTTAAAAATCCTACCGAGTGGAGAGCAACCCTCCCACTCGGGGCCTTATCTGCAGTCCAGTACTCGCCTAACTATTTGAAAATCCTACCGAGTGGAGAGCAACCTTCCCACTCCGGGGCTTAGCTGCAGTCCAATACTCGCCTAAGTATTTAATCCATTCCCATCCGCAAGGATGACGAGGTGCAGGTCGACTGCTACCTTCTCCTTCGGAGCTACGCCACAAATACAATGTGCACTCTACAAGGACGACGAGGTGCAGGTCGACTGCTACCTTCTCCTTCGTAGCTATGCCACAAATACAATGTGCGCTCTGCAAGGACGACGAGGTGCAGGTGGACTGCTACCTTCTCCTTCAGAGCTACGCCACAAATACAACATGTGCTCTGCAAGGACGACGAGGTGCAGGTCGACTGCTACCTTCTCCTTCGGAGCTACGGCACAAATACAATGTGCGCTCTGCAAGGACGACGAGGTGCAGGTCAATTGCTACCTCCTCCTTCGGAGCTACGTCACAAATACAACGTGCTCCATCCCGATCCGCAAGGACGCAGGTCGACTGCAATCCGTGCTCCATCCCTACCTGCAAGAGCGATGAAGTGCAGGTCGACTGGACTTTCCACCTCAGAGCTGCGTCTCAAGCATTAAAGTATATTCCGAGTCAAGAACAAAGTTCGCTCGAAGGCAAATGCAAGCATATTCAATGATAAGCCAAGTTCAGATAACATCCTACGGATTCAGAAGTGCTCAGGCGTCAAGCCTGTAAAACTTTATCGGTTACAAAACCACTCGGCATTCCGAGGCAAATTTAAGGCGAAGCATAAAAGTTTTTCTTACTCCTCAGGTGGAGGAATAGAGGGCGCGACAAAATGGTCCAGGTCGATTCTGTCAGCAATCCGAGTGGCAGCAGCAATGAAGGTCTCCATGAAAGATTGGAAGTCGTGCTTTTTGGTGTTGGTCACTTTGATGGACGCCAGCTTGTCCTCTCGCGCATCCTTGAAGTGAACACGGACCAGAGACAGAGCAACGTCAGCACCGCACCTGGCAGAAGACTTCTTCCATTCTTGCACGCGACCAGGATCTTCATTCAGTCGAGTCATTAGAGACTCGAGGTCATTTTGAAGCGTTTCTCCTGGCCAGAGTGTCGTGTCGATTCGCGACGCCGCAACCTTCAGTCGAGCAAGGTAGTCAACAACTCTAGCAACACGAGACTCTAGTCGGAGCACGTTCATAGCGGCTTCATCCTTCAAAGGAGAGTTAGTGGGGTCCAAGCTTGTCTCCACTCGACTGGTCTCCTCCTCGAAGTTTTGGCAGAATTCTGTAAACACAATTTGAAGTTAAGCCAACAGTTCTATGATGAGTCGATGATAACAAGTCAGTCGGATAGAAGAGATTACCTTCAAGCATGATGAATAACTTCTTGGCGAGCCGTCCCAGATAAGCCTCCAGATCGTTCTTCTTCCCCACCAGTTCACTAGCCTTGTCATTTAGAGCTATCTTTTTATTCTTCAGACGGCTGACCTCCTTGTTGGCCGCGTCGAGAGCAGCTTTCAGATTGGCGTTCTCCTCTTCAAGTTTACCGACTGAAGCCAGTTTCTCTTCTGCAAGCTTCGTTTTGTCCAAAGCTGCCTTCTGCGCCTCGGCAAGGTCATGGTCCTTCTTCTTCAGAGCCTCCTTCATTTTATCTACAAAATGACAATGAGATCAGAATCGGGAATGGGCAGAAAGATAAAGACAGTCATCAAGATTCTCACCAACCATACCTTTTTCTTCATCTTTCGCCTTCTTGAAGTTCTCCTGAACAAGCTTCAAGTCAAGGTCGAGCTGGATATGTTTGTTTTCCAATTCAGTATAGCGAGCCACAAGCTTGCAAGATTTCTGCGAAGGATCAGTCGACAGACATCAAAGATAGGTTGCTTCCGAGTGACTAAGAGAAAAATCGTAACATTTCTAAGACTACAGCCGAATCAAAATATTCAATAGTAGTCTCGGGGACTACACCCAGTGGGTGCACTCAGCGTGCCCCCACTGGTTCTACCGACTCGGTCCGATCAGTCGGCCGAAAGAGGCAAAGAGGTTATGATCCCAAAACTATAGCACTATAGCTAACTGCCAGCAGTCAGCCATGGTCTCATCATGATCTACCAAAAAAATAGGTTCTTCAGACCTTAGTCGACTGCCAGCAGTCGGCCATGGTCTCGGGGACTACACCTAGTGGGTGCACTCAGCGTGCCCCCACTGGTTCCAAGATTCCATTCAACATGGTCCGACCAGACCGAGTGAGGAAGTTAGAGTGAAGAAATTCAAAATACAAAGACTACAGTCGACTGCCAGCAGTCCACCATAGTCTCGGGGACTACACCGAGTGGGTGCACTCAGCGTGCCCCCACCAATCCAAAAATTCAATCGACACACCCAGTGGGTGTACAGAAACAAAGATCTTCGGAAAGAAAGTCTTCAGATAGCATATCCTAACAGAACAAGAGGTGACCAACTAACCTGGACGTTGCTCTGAAGGGCTGAGCTAGCATCATAGGCCGCTTGGCTGGCTTCCCGGATCGCCTTCACCTGCTCCATCATGATCCCCGCCTGGCGTATAGCCTCCTTAGCAGCACCCGCTTGGTCCTCTAGGACGTGGTGTGTGGAGGGTCAGCAGTCGACGACGAAGGTCGAGCACTCGTCTGCGGCACAGCGAAGGACACGGAATTCCGAGTAGTATTACCACCATCCTGAACCGGTGCCTCAGGCACCGATGTAGTCTGAGTGGTCTTGCCAGCCGGCGCCTTTCTATTCCTCCTCGGCCTCAGCGGCGCCTCGTCGTCATCATCAGGGAGATCAATGACATGAGGAGGAGCTTCAGAAAAAGTCCAAAGTTAAAATCGAAATCCAATCGACCAAAAGTGAAACTACAAATATCGTACCAAGGTTGGAGGTGGCAGTGTCTTCCATTTCCTGGTCTTCATTCTTGGCGGAGGTCTCGGAGGTAGTAGCACTGCAAATTTCAGAAACCAGTCGGTTAGTCAATGAGTCGACCAAAAGTCTGTCCATGCTAAACGAGAAAACACAAGTTCTACTGTTACACGGAGATGGTGGGAATGGTCATTCTCATCTTGGGCAAGGCCTTCGGTGGCTTTGATGATGCCGCTCGTGGATGCTTCGGCGCTTTTTCAGTCGGCACCGGAGAAGCCGTCCGAGGACGCTTTGACGACTGCCCAACAGGCACAGTCGCTTTGCCATGCTCGCTCGCGGGGTCGTGGGTGAGCTTGGATTGCCTTTCCGTGCGAGGAGGATCGACTTCCTCCTCCTCCTCTTCACTGGAGCCGTTGTCATCATCTTCCCCCTCGCCATCAGATTGCTACTCCTCCTCACTTTCACCTCCGCTCGCCTCCTCCTCCTCGGCATGTTCTTGCGCCCCGTTGGGCATCGAGTACATCTCAGCAATGGCCTAGAAGACAACAAACAAGACAAAAGTCAGTCGATTGATTTTAAGCAAACAGAATGAAGAAAGCAGGATCACAGTCAGAGATGCAGAATTGGACCTGGTCTACTTCGTATGATTGGTCGAGTGGAGGAATCCTCCTGGCTCCTCGGGGGTTGTCTTTGTTCCCTGTGATGCTCGTCAGCCACCTCTCCAGCACGGCATCCTCGACCTCCTCCGGGTGGATCCGAGCGGTGTCCTCAGTGCCAGAATACATCCACATCGGATGGTCTCGAGCTTGAAGCGGTTGGATGCGTTGTCGGAGGAAGACCTCCTAGAGGTCCATGCCGGTCACCCTGTCATGGATAAGCTGGACAACACGTTCGACCAGCACCTTAACCTGCACCTTCTCTTTTGGAGTCACCTTCAAAGAGGAAGGCTTTCTCACTTGGTCCATGGAAAAAGGAGGGAGTCCGGTCGACTGCCCTGGCGTCGGCTGGTCTTTGCAGTAAAACCAGGTCGACTGCCATCCACGGACCGAGTCGGGTAGGATCATGGCCGAAAAAGAACTTTTCCCCCTCATTTGAACAACAAGACCCCCACACATCTGAATCACTTGTGTTCTCTCATCACTCGGATTGGCCTTTTTCACTGTCTGGGAGCGACAGGTGAAAATGTGCTTGAAAAGACCCCAATGAGGCCGACAACCCAGGAAATTCTCGCACAAAGACATGAAAGCAGCGAGGTACATGATGGTGTTGGGTGTGAAGTGGTGGAGTTGCACCCCAAAGAAATTCAGAAATCCTCGAAAGAAAGGGTGAGGCGGCAAAGAAAACCCACGGTCGACATGGGTGGCCAAGAGAACGCACTCACCCTGCTGAGGCTGCAGCTCAGACTCCTTCCCCGGGAGCCACACCGATCCATGGGAGATCAGTCCTCCATTGGCCAGGTCGTCAAGAGCTTCTTGACGAATCTTCAAGCGGATCTAGTCGCCCTGGATCTAGCCCCGCGGCAGGCCGACCCTCGATGAAGATCCACCCCGACAGGTCGCCCTTCCCTTCGCCTTTGCCGTCGCCTTCTTCGCCCGCTCCAGGGCTGCCGTCTTCTCTTTCACCATCATCACCGGCGAGACGGGCATAGGGCAGCGGCACTGAGACGGAAGCGAACGCGGCGGATAAGTCTGAGGAAGAGAGGAGGAAATGAGAATGCATTGTTCAAAAACCCCTGTCCGGCGCCTTATATGAGGTTGCTTTCGAGTGACTGACTTGTAGGCCCGAGCGATCCTGTCAAATCCCGCAACAGTCGCGCGCACGATACGTGGCGAAAAAGGTGGTGCGGAGATCGAGGCATCCCTGCCTTATCCCATCCGATTACTGCGGCCTCCTCCGTCCGCGGCGCTTCCCGAAATTCGAATCCCGTTAAATCCGCAAGCTGCAGAGCAACTCGTCAGACGAAAGATTCCCTCTGCTCTGTCGTTCGGAGTTCTCCAAGTAAATAAATTCACTCGACGGATACAAAGAATGGATCAAGGCGACTAAAAAAGAAGTTGGTGCCGTCACCTAAGTTCATTGATCCAGAACAAGACATACTCATAGCACGAAAATGGGTCGGAAGTGTGTTCAACTCTTTCCCCACTCAAATCTCGATCGTTTGGGGGCTAATGATGAAGCTATGTACCTAGGGTAGGGTCATGGACCTGTCCAAGATACCCTCCCCAAGGACATCTCTAGAAGAGACCACCTTTCAATCGACCCGGAAGTGTTCCAGTCGACATACTTGAAGACACTCGACCATGAAGCCAATCACTCGACTGCCTGGAGACCTAAAGTCACTCTGCACGCAAACGGTCTATCATTAAGTAGCTTTTATGGTCATCATAGCACTTTATTTGTGGCGCTACCAGTAACGCCCAATCTTAATGTACCTTAAACCCTGCATAACTGAGGGCCGGAGGGGTCTGGCGGACTCTATATAAGCCACCCCCCTCCTTAGTGTAAAGGGTTCGCACCCCTATAACTCATATACACATAATCCAGTCGACCGCCTCTGGGCTCCGAGACGTAGGGCTGTTACTTCCTACGAGAAGGGCCTGAACTCGTAAATCTCTTTCGTATACAACTACTCCATAGCTAGGATCTTGCCTCTCCATTCCTACCCCCCTACATTACTGTCAGACTTAGAACCACGACACTGGGTGCATGTTTACTCCCCGTGCAACAAATTTCAAACAATGAGAATCTTGATTTTTAAATTCTAGTACATCCGAACCTTATTTGAAGTTCATGAAACTTATCGTGTTGTCATATGGACACCAATACAAAGTTGCATTGTACTTTTTTTGGTAAAATTTGAGACCAGTTTTGATGTAATCTTTATCTAATTAGAAACTGGAGATTATTAATAATTGGGAACCAATATCCCAAATGGACCATTTATTCAAACCATGAGCGTTAGACCAACAATGGATACGTGCCATGCTTCGGTTTAGCAAAAAATAAAGCAGGATCATTGATCATCCAAATAGAAAAACAATATACGTGCCGCCATGCAACCCGTGTACCGTGCGAGCAGGAGTGAGTTGACGGGACACATGCGAGCAGTCCACCATGCAGGCAGACCGGGAGGCATGCGTGGAGGTGTGTGAATTGACGGAGGCGTGTGATACGTCTCTAACGTATCTATAATTTTTGATTGTTCCATGCTATTATATTACCCGTGTTGGATGTTTATGGGCTTCACTTTACACATTTATATAATTTTTGGGACTAACCTACTAACCGGAGGCCCAGCCTGTATTGCTGTTTTTTTTTGCCTATTTCAGTATTTCGAAGAAAAGGAATATCAAACGGAGTCCAAATGCAATGAAACCTTCGGGAGCGTGATTTTTGGAACGAACGTGATCCAGAGGACTTGGAGTGCAAGTCAAGAATTAGCCGAGGCGGCCACGAGGGTGGAGGGCACGCCCACCCCTATAGGGCGCGCCCCCTATCTCGTAGGCCCCTCGGGCGGCCACCGACCTACTTCTTCCTCTTATATATACCCACGTACCCCGAGAACATCAGAACAAGCCACGAAAACATAGTTCCACCTCCGTAACCTTCTGTATCCGTGGGATCCCATCTTGTAGCCTTCGCCGGCACTCTGCTGGAGGGGGAATCGACCATGGAGGGCTTCTACATCAACACCATAGCCCCTCCGATGAGTTGTGAGTAGTTTACCACAAACCTTCGGGTCCATAGTTATTAGGTAGATGACTTCCTCTCTCTTTTTGGATCTCAATACCATGTTCTCCTCGATCTTCTTGGAGATCTATTCGATGTAACTCTTTTTGCGGTGTGTTTGTCGAGATCCGATGAATTGTGGGTTTATGATCAAGTTTATCTATGAGAAATATTTGAATCTCCTCTGAATTCTTTTATGTATGATTGAGTTATCTTTGCAAGTCTCTTCGAATTATCAGTTTGGTTTGGCCTACTAGATTGATCTTTCTTGCAATGGGAGAAGTGCTTAGCTTTGGGTTCAATCTTGCGGTGTCCTTTCCCAGTGACAGCAGGGGCAGCAAGGCACGTATTGTATTGTTGCCATCGAGGATAAAAAGATGGGGTTTATATCATATTGCATGAGTTTGTCCCTCTACATCATGTCATCTTTCTTAATGCGTTACTCTGTTCTTCTAAATTTAATACTCTAGATGCATGCTGGATAACGATCGATGTGTGGAGTAATAGTAGTAGATCCAGGCAGGAGACGGTCTACTTGTCGCGGACGTGATGCCTATATATATGCTCATGCCTAGATAATCTCATAATTATTCGCTTTTCTATCAATTGCTCGACAGTAATTTGTTCACCCACCGTAATTCTTATGCTATCTTGAGAGAAGCCACTAGTGAAACCTATGGCCCCCGGGTCTATCTTTTATCATATAAGCTTTCAATTTACTTTTATTTGCATCTTTACTTTTCCAATCTATATTATAAAATACCAAAAATATATTTATCTTATCATACTATCCCTATCAGATCTCACTTTCGCAAGTGGTCGTGAAGGGATTGACAACCCCTTTATTGTGTTGGTTGCGAGTTCTTTTTTTGTTTGTGTAGGTGCGTGGGACTTTTGAGGAGCCTCCTACTGGATTGATACCTTGGTTGTCAAAAACTGAGGGAAATACTTACGCTACTATTGCTGCATCACCCTTTCCTCTTCAAGGAAAACCAACACAAGCTCAAGACGTAGCAAGAAGGATTTCTGGTGCCGTTGCCGGGGAGGTCTTCTCTCAAGTCAAGACATACCAAGTACCCATCACAAACTCATCTCCCTCACATTTACATTATTTGTCATTTGCCTCTCGTTTTCCTCTCCCCCACTTCACCCTTGCCGTTTTATTCGCCCTCTCTTTCCCAATCTTCTCTCTCTCTTGCTTGTCTTTTTGTGTGCCTGTTTGTCCTTATGGCTTTGCCTAAGAGTACCGACCTCCTTCTTAGAAGGTTGGAAGAAATTGAATCAAACGTTAGAAGTTTTATGAGTTTACAATTTGAGCATAATAATTTCTTCAGAAAAGAGCTTAAAGAACAAAAAGGTTTTTTGGGGTTTATGAACAAGGAGCTTGATGATATGTCTAAGGAATTTTATGGTTTTAACTCTCAAATTACCCGACTTGAAAATTCTATAGCCCAAATTTCTGATAAGCAAGCTACCTTAGTCAATAAGATGGCTGCCAAACCAGAAAGTCTAGGTGAAAATAATGATGAAGATCTTAAAGTTATTGATGTGTCCCCTATTATATCTTTGTTTTGCAATATGAATCTTAATAATAATGGGATTGGAGATGAGTCAACTTTAGTTAAAAGGCGTCCCAATAATTCGGAGTTTTTAGATCTTGATGCTAAATTTGGTAAAAGTGGGATTGGAGAGGTCAAGACTTTAAATAGCATTGAACCCACTATCTTGGATTTCAAGGAATTTGATTATGATAATTGTTCTTTAGAAGGTTGTATTTCCTTGTTGCAATCCGTTGTGAATTCTCCTCATGCTTATAGTCAAAATAAAGCTTCTACCAAACATATTGTTGATGCCTTGATGCACTCTTTTGATGAAAAACTTAATTTGGAAGTTTCTATACCTAGAAGACTTAGTGATGAGTGGGAACCTACTATAAAGATTAAAAGTAAGATCATGAGTGTTTTGCTTTATGTGATTTGGGTGCTAGTGTTTCCACGATTTCAAAAACTTTATGTGATGTTCTAGGTTTACATGATCTTGATGTTTGCTCTTTAAATTTGCACCTTGCGGATTCCACCATTAAAAAGCCTATGGGAAGGATCAATTATGTTCTCATTGTTGCATATAGAAATGTGGTGTCCTTAGATTTTATTGTTCTTGATATAGATTGCAATCTTTCTTGCGTTATTATTCTTGGTAGACCTTTCCTTAGAACGACTGGCGCGATTATTGATATGAAGGAAGGGAATATTAGATTACAATTTCCATTAAGGAAAGGCATGAAGCACTTTCCAAGAAAGGAAATCAAATTACCTTATGAATCTATCATGCGAGCCACTTACGAATTGAGTGCCAAAGATGACACTACTTAGATCTATCCTCGCTTTTATGCCTAGCTAGGGGCGTTAAACGATAGCGCTAGTTGGGAGGCAACCCAATTTTATTTGTGTTTTTTGTTTTTGTTTCTATTTAGTAATAAATTTTTGCATATACCTTCTGTTTAGATGTGTTTTTATTTTTTTAATTAGTGTTTGTGCCAAGTAGAACCTATAGGATAACCTATGGTGATAGTTAATTTGATTCTGCTAAAAAACAGAAACTTTGCGTGCATGAAATTAGTTTTGTTCAATCACAGAAATGAGCTTTTGCGTTTATTATTTTTGCTGTAGATCAATAGACAAATTTCCCAGGACTTCCTATTTTGGTAGGATTTTTAGAGTTCCAGAAGTATTCGTGGGTTACAGATTGCTACAGACTGTTCTATTTTTGACAGATTCTGTTTTTCGTGTGTTGATTGCTTATTTTGATGCATCTATGGCTAGTATTAAGTGGTATGAACCATAAAGAACTTGGAATACTGTAGGTTT
This sequence comes from Triticum aestivum, assembly GCF_018294505.1. Taxonomy (NCBI): domain Eukaryota; kingdom Viridiplantae; phylum Streptophyta; class Magnoliopsida; order Poales; family Poaceae; genus Triticum; species Triticum aestivum. Next base: position 169,859,747 of record NC_057795.1, read on the forward strand.
AACACCAATATAAATAAAGAATGAGTTCATTACAGTACCTTATGTGGTGGTTTTGCTTTCTTTCACTAACGGAGCTTATGAGATTTCTAGTTGAGTTTTGTGTTGTGAAGTTTTCAAGTTTTGGGTAAAGATTTGATGGACTATGGAATAAGGAGTGGAAAGAGCCTAAGCTTGGGGATTCCCATGGCACCCCAAGATATTAAATAATAGCCAAAATCCTAATATTGGGGATGCCCCCGAAAGGCATCCCCTCTTTCGTCTTCGTTTATCGGTAACTTTACTTGGAGCTATATTTTTATTCACCACATGATATGTGTTTTGCTTGGAGTGTCTTGTATGATATTAGTTTTTGTTTCTAGTTTAACACAATCATCCTTTCTGTACACACCCTTTGGGAATAAGCCCACTTGATTTGAATTTATTAGAATACTCTATGTGCTTCACTTATATCTTTTGAGCTAGGTAGTTTTTGCTCTAGTGCTTCACTTATATCTTTTAGAGCACGGCGGTGGATTAATTTTGAAGAAATTGTTGATCTCTCATGCTTTACTTATATTATTTTGAGAGTCTTTAAGAACAGCATGGTATTTACTATGGTTATAAAATTGGTCCTAGAATGGTAGGCATCCAAGTTGGGTATAATAAAAACTATCATCGAAAGTGAATTGGATGTTATGATCATTTTGATACTTGATAATTGTTTTGAGATATGGAGGTAGTGATATTAAAGTCATGCTAGTTTGGTGATTATGAATTTAAATAATTCTTGTGTTGAAGTTTGTGATTCCCGTAGCATGCACGTATGGTGAACCGCTTTGTGATGAAGTTCGAGCACAATTCTATTTATTGATTGTCTTCCTTTTGAGTGGCGGTCGGGGACGAGCGATGGTATTTTCCTACCAATCTATCTCCCTAGGAGCATGCACGCAATAATTTGTTTTTATGACCTGTAGATTTTTGCAATAAGTATATGAGTTCTTTTGACTAATGTTGAGTCCATGGATTATACGCACTCTCACCCTTCCACCATTGCTAGCCTCTCTTGTGCCGCGTAACTTTCACCGGTACCATACACCTACCATTTACCTTCCTCGAAACAGCCACCATACCTACCTATTATGGCATTTCCATAGCCATTCCGTGATATATTTCCATGCAACTTTCCACCGTTCCATTTATATGACATGCATCATCATTGTCATATTGCTCTTTGCATGATCATGTAGTTGACATCGTATTTGTGGCAAGGCCACCTTCATAATTTTCATACATGTCGCTCTTGATTCATTGCATATCCCGGTACACCGTCGGAGGCATTCATATAGAGCCATATCTTGTTCTAAGTATTGAGTTGTAATTCTTGAGTTGTAAGTAAATAAAAGTGTGATGATCTTCATTATTAGAGCATTGTCCCAGTGAAAAAACGATGATGGAGACTATGATTCCCCCACAAGTCGGGATGAGACTTCGGACTAAAGAAAAAAAAAGAAAAAAAGGGAAAGGCCACAAAAAAAAGAAAGGCCAAAGAAAAAAAAGAGAAAAAAATAAAAAAAGGAAAAAAGGAAAAAAATGAGAGAAAAAGAGAGAAGGGACAATGCTACTATCCTTTTTACCACACTTGTGCTTCAAAGTAGCACCATGACCTTCATGATAGAGAGTCTCCTATGTTGTCACTTTCATATACTAGTGGGAATTTTTTCATTATAGAAATTGGCTTGTATATCCCGATGATGGGCTTCCTCAAAATGCCCTAGGTCTTTGTGAGCAAGCGAGTTGGATGGACACCCACTTAGTTTCTTTTGTTGAGCTTTCATACATTTATAGCTCTAGTGCATCCGTTGCATGGCAATCCCTACTCACTCACATTGATATCTATTAATGGGCATCTCCATAGCCCGTTGATACGCCTAGTTGATGTGAGACTATCTTCTCCTTTTTTGTCTTCTCCACAACCACCATTCTATTCCACATATAGTGCTATGTCCATGGCTCATGCTCATGTATTGCGTGAAAATTGAAAAAGTTTGAGATTACTAAAGTATGAAACAATTGCTTGGCTTGTCATCGGGGTTGTGCATGATTAAATACTTTGTGTGGTGAAGATAGAGCAACATGCAGACTATATGATTTTGTAGGGATAACTTTCTTTAGCCATGTTATTTTGAGAAGACATGATTGCTTTGATTAGTATGCATGAAGTATTACTATTTCTTATGTCAATATGAACTTTTATTTTGAATCATTTGGATCTGAACATTCATGCCACAATAAAGAAAATTACATTGAGAATTATGCTAGGTAGCATTTCACATCAAAAATTCTGTTTTTATCATTTACCTACTCGAGGACGAGCAGGAATTAAGCTTGGGGATGCTTGATACGTCTCCAATGTATCTATAATTTTTGATTGTTCCATGCTATTATATTACCTATTTTGGATGTTCATGGGCTTTACTTTACACATTTATATCATTTTTGGGACTAACCTACTAACTGGAGGCCCAGCCTGTATTGCTGTTTTTTTGCCTATTTCAGTATTTCGAAGAAAAGGAATATCAAACGGAGTCCAAATGCAATGGAACCTTCGGGAGCGTGATTTTTGGAACGAACGTGATCCAGAGGACTTGGAGTGCGAGTCAAGAAGCAGCCAAGGCAGCCACGAGGGTGGAGGGCACGCCCACCCCTACAGGGCGCGCCCCCTATCTCGTGGGCCGCTCGGGCGGCCACCGACCTACTTCTTCCTCCTATATATACCCACGTACCCCGAGAACATCAAAACAAGGCACTTAAACCTAGTTCCACTGCCGTAACCTTTTGTATCCGCGAGATCCCATCTTGGAGCCTTCGCTGGCGCTCCACCGGAGGGGAATCGACCATGGAGGGCTTCTACATCAACACCATAGCCCCTCCGATGAGTTGTGAGTAGTTTACCATAGACCTTCGGGTCCATAGTTATTAGAGAGATGGCTTATTCTCTCTTTTTGGATCTCAATACCATGTTCTCCTCGATCTTCTTGGAGATCTATTTGATGTAACTCTTTTTGTGGTGTGTTTGTCGAGATCCGATGAATTGTGGGTTTATGATCAAGTTTATCTATGAGATATATTCGAATCTCCTCTGAATTCTTTTATGTATGATTGAGTTATCTTTACAAGTCTCTTCGAATTATCAGTTTGGTTTGGCCTACTAGATTGATCTTTCTTGCAATGGGAGAAGTGCATAGCTTTGGGTTCAATCTTGCGGTGTCCTTTCCCAGTGACAGCAGGGGCAGCAAGGCACATATTGTATTGTTGCCATCAAGGATAAAAAGATGGGGTTTATATCATATAGCATGAGTTTATCCCTCTACACCATGTCATCTTTCTTAATGTGTTACTCTGTTCTTATGAACTTAATACTCTAGATGCATGTTGGATAGCGGTTGATGTATGGAGTAATAGTAGTAGATGCAGGCAAGAGTCGGTCTACTTGTCACGGACGTGATGCCTATATACATGATCATGCCTAGATAATCTCATAATTATTCGCTTTTCTATCAATTGCTCGACAGTAATTTGTTCACCCATCATAATACTTATGCTATCTCGAGAGAAGCCACTAGTGAAACCTATGGCCCCCGGGTCTATCATTTATCATACAAGCTTTCAATTTACTTTTGTTTGCATTTTTACTTTTCCAATTTATATTATAAAATACCAAAAATATATTTATCTTATCATACTATCTCTATGAGATCTCACTTTCGCAAGTGGCCGTGAAGCGATTGACAACCCCTTTATTGCGTGGGTTGCGAGTTCTTTGTTTGTCTCTGTAGGTGTGTGGGACTTTTGAGGAGCCTCCTACTGGATTGATACCTTGGTTCCCAAAAACTGAGGGAAATACTTACGCTACTATTGCTGCATCACCCTTTCCTCTTCAAAGGAAAGCAACGCAAGCTCAAGATGTAGCAGCGTGCTCACTACACAGTGTCATCGGGAGGCATGTGAGTAGCTGTGTGAAACGACGGTAGACATGCCAGCAGTCCGGTGCGCAGGCTCACCGGGAGGCGAGCCAGCGGTTTGACCATCGCCCGCCTCTCTCCCAGTACTACATATTAAGAGCTCTCCCATATCAATGGTGCAACCGAGCGGCTGCACCCCCATCCTCGCCACACACACAATCCCCTCTCTCCGCTTGCATCCTCGATGCCGCTCTAAGTCATCAAAGCCGTCAGTGTATGAGGATGCCGCCGAAGCGCCCCATCGGAGGGAGTGGCGACGCCGGGGCTGCTAAAGCACCGGAGGACAGCGTGGAGACGGAGACAGAGGTTGTCGTCACCGCCAGCGAGTTATCGCTGCAACCTGACGTCATCGCCGGCGTCGAGCTTCCACAGCCGGAGGCGCAGTTCCACACTGACTCTGGTGACGACTCGGGCGATGAGTCCGACGACCACTCCGATGACGACTCCGAGGACGACGGACAACTGGTTAGTCATCTATACCCATTTATCTGTCAAATAGAGCCCATGTTTTCTCTGGTTACTCCCGCCTCCCCTTTTTGGAATAGAAATCCTATGGTTATGTTCTCCCAATCCATGAAATCTGAGTAAGTTTCGTTAGATCCATGTAGTGTATTGATTGTTTGAATGGTACAAGTGATAAGTGATTAATTGTTTCATCTGTGGAAATGATTTCTGCTAGTAATCCGACTAGGGTTAGTGTTCGTGCTGATAATTCCTAGCTAGGACTTGACAATTTATTTTGAATGACCTACATATGTTTGTGCCATTATTTTCTTCAAGATTGGTTTGTACATACACGAATGTGTTTACAAATCAAACCATAATCTCTGGACATGTATAAATAAATAGCCATAAATTCCTAATCCTACTTCATGGCATGTAATCGTTGATTTGATGCCAATTTTTGGCAACTGCCAAATGTTCGCTAGAGATTAGTTTGTAACCATTAATTTGAGCCACATTTTTTTACTATTTGTATAGATGTTGTCTGATGATGTGGACAACGAGGATGAAGATGTCCAGAGGAGGTACAAGAGGCAAATCCTGAGGGAGCTTTGTGCGGGAATGCATAACAGGCGTATTAGGACCCGGGACGGCGGCTACCGATGCCCATTTTGCAACCACAAGCTTCATGGCGCATATCAAAGTGTTCTGGCGCATGCAAGAGGACGGGCCATTGGCTCCTTCAAGCAGAAGTATTCTCGCAGGGTGGAGCACAGTGCGTATGCCGAGTACCTGGAGAAGCTTCAGGATCGTGCCGACATGTGAGATGAGATGTGGGATCGAACTATGTATGCTTGAGCATGCTTAATGACGGTTGAACTATGCTTGATGACATGTACGCTTATTATCTATGTCTGAGTATGTTTAATCAATGTTTACCTATGTCTAACTGTGGGATATGGATGCAATCAGTTCGGTTGATGGAATCTACCTCCGTCCTCATTTATTGGCCCCCTTTGTAATTTGTGTTAAATGTTAACCAAAGATTTAACTGACAAAATGTTAGTGTAGGTCAACAAAAATTATATCGCTGGATGCGTATTTGAACATAGTGTTCAATGATATAATTTTTGGTGACATGCATAAACTTTTCTTAGTCAAATATTTGGTCGAAATTTGGTACAAATTATAGAGGGAACCAATAAACCCGGACGGAGGTAGTACGTCAATCACACATGGTTCCCAAAATTGGAACCATGTGCAATGAATTTCATTTTGCCTGTTGCTTCAATCACACACGGTTCCCAAAATTGGAACCATGTACAATGACTTTCATTTCGCTTATTGCGTCAATCACACAAGGTTGGCTCTAGCAAACCGTTGCCTCCGAAATTCTTTGTGGGATCGAAAACCCTCACCACCCAATTCAAAAAAGAAAAAGAAAACCCTCACCCCTACCCGCCACCCCATGCCTCTGGTACCCATTCACACCTGCACAAGCTCCTCTGCATCTATGCATGGCACCACCTATCGTGGCGGTAACCACTTAGCTCGACCCCTACCGCCGCTGCCAAGCTACCGGCAAACCCCACCACATTTTGCCACTTCCGCTTGCTGCCGCCTATCGCATCGACTTTCTCGGCGCTGCTCGCGGTCGACCCATCTCCGCTCAGTTGGGGAATCTGCTGTACTGACAGTTTTTTCTCATGGACGACAAGGTAACTAATTTAATGAGATATTGTCTCATCTCTCATCCTAGTTCATCTTCCTCCTTTAATCACCCGGCGGAAATCGCCATGAATTCATTTTTATTCGAGCTGATTTGAGGGTTTTCTTTCATTCACAGAGTTACAGTGCGCCGACACATCAGGACCTTGCGACCTCTGCCAGAGATTCCATCTCACTGTACCAGATCACTTGAGCATGTGCGCGGTATGTTCAATGTCACCCTAAACCGGTTGGCATGGCCTACTTTCCTGAAGATATTCTAAATATTGCTACATTTGGATAAAAGGTGCCACATGCACCATATACTTCAAAGGGGATATTTCCCCTCTTCTTTCTATATTAGGCAAATTAATGATGTATTGTTCTTTCAATTACTCTCATATTTCCGTGACATGATGTTTACTCGATCTGTTTAATTATAGATTTTTGTCCTTCGATTTCAACTACTATACAATTTTTTCAATTTGGGCCCATACTTGCATGTTACCATATTTTCTTTAACAATCCTACCATTTTCTGTAGTACATCCTTTGCGATGCAACAGATTATGTAGTGCACAATTTTTCCCTTTACATAGATGAAGGCTGCACGGATGTCATACTGCACACAAACCATGGATTTACAAATGTTGCTACTGTAAGACATGATGAATGTGGTGACTCCTATTTTGGCGCTGGATTTTGGAAAGAAATTTCTAAGATTTATATACTGAAAGCTGGCACTAAAATTGGACTGCACATAAAAGGGCCTGGTCATGAGATATATGCTAACTTCCCCGACAAAATTATCCGTCCTGAATTTGTTCGAAGTAAGTTTTATTTTCAACTATCTGCATGTTGATTTACCCAGCAATGTTAAATGAATTGTGTAGTATTTAAGCAACCAATTGTTATTCCCTTTTCTAACTATATTTCTACCTAATAACTTCTAGTTACCAATACACTTTTCTATTGCCCTGTTTTAACTAAATATTCCTTGTACTCTCATTTCTATCAGAAAGCGCCGCTGACAAGGAGACTCCGGAGGTGGAGAACGGGGCTGCCAACAAGCGAAGGCGGGGCGAGCTAGAACCGCAAGCGACTCCAGCAGGCATAGACTTCATGAGCAGCCTCCCCGATGATACGTTGATAGTCATCATCTCCCTCCTCCCAATCAAATGTGGGGCGTGGATAACCGTCCTTTCTCGGCGGTGGCGCCTGTCGTGGTTCTAAGTCTGACAGTAGAATGGGGGTAGGTATGGAGAGGCAAGATCCTAGCTATGGAGTAGTTGTACACATGAGTGTTTAATGAGTTCAGGCCCTTCTCTGAGGAAGTAAAAGCCCTATGTCTCGGAGCCCGGAGGCGGTCGACTGGTTTATGTGTATATGAGTTACAGGGGTGCGAACCCTTCTACCAGTGGAGGGGGGTGGATTATATAGAGGACGCCAGGACCCCAGCCAACCCACGTAGCAGAGGGTTAAAGTACATTAAGGCCGGACGTTACTGGTAACGCCCTACATAAAGTGTCATCATGACCATTAAGACTACTTAATTGCAGACCGTTTGGATACAGAGTAGATCCTGAACTCCTGATGGTCGAGTGAGTCTTCATGGTCGAGTGTCTTTAGGTTCGTCGAGTGCCTTCTGGCCGGTCGAGTGGAGTCTCTCTTGGTCGACTAGAAGGTGGCTTCGTCTAAGGATGTCCTTGGGTATGGTATCCTAGATAGGTCCATGACCCTACCCTAGGTACATAACATCATCATTAGCCCCCGAATGGATCGAGGTTCGAGTGAGGAAGGAGTTGATGATTTTCTCCGACTTATTTCCTGTGCTTTGATTATGTCGTATCTTGGATCGGCGATTTTTCTTTCGGCGTTGGCGTCAACTTTTACTTCAGTCGCCTCGATCCATTCTTGTCTTCTGTCGAGTGAACTTTTTGAACTTTAGTGAACTTCTGAGCGACAGATCGCAGGAAAGATATCGTCTGACAGATTGATCTGCTGTTAGCAGATTTTGCGGGATCTGAAATTTGGGAAGCGCGCGAAGTGGGGCGAACCGCGGTACTCGGAAGGGATAAGGCGTGGATGCCTCGATTTCCATGCTGCCTTTTTCGCCACGTATCGTGCGTGTGCGACTGTTTCGGGATGTGATAGGACTACCCGGACCCACTCGTCAGCCACTCGGAAGCGTCCTTATATAAAGCGCCGGGCGAGGGCTTTTCGAACAGTGCCTTCCCATTCTTCTCTCCTCCCTCTTTGCCTCTGCCCACTGCGCCTGCTCTCGCCTCCGCCTATCCACTCCTTGCGCGCTTCGCAGGCGACAATGGTGAAGGAGAAGACGGCGGCCCTAGAGCGCGCGAAGAAGGCGACGGCGACGGGGAAAGCAAAGGGGAGACCGTCCAGTCGGGGCGGACCTTCGTCAAGGTCCCGCCTGCCAAAGGGTTGGGTCCAAGGGGATTGGATGCGCTCGACCATCACCGAGAAAGATCTCAATGACCTGGCTAATGAGGGACTGATCATCAGCAAGGCTTCCGGGGACCGAGTGTCAACCGCAGCCGCAGGAGGGTGAGTGCGTTCTCTTAGCCACTCATGTAGACCGTGGTTTTTCTCTGCCGCCGAGTGTTTTCTTCTGAGGGTTTCTGAATTTCTTTGGGGCGCAACTCCACCATTTCACCCCCAATTCCATCGCCTATCTTGCTGCCTTTGTGTCCATGTGCGAGAACTTCCTGGGTTGTCGACCACACTGGGGTCTCTTTAAGCACATATTCACCTGTCGCTCACAGACAGTGAAAAAGGCGAGTCCGGACGATGAGAGGACTAAGGTTATCTAGATGTGCGGGCGGTGGTCTTAGGATCCAGATGAGGAATAATAGTACTTTCCCGGCCATGACCCTTCCTGAGTCGGTCAGAGGGTGGCAGTCGACTTGGTTCTACTGCCAAGACGAGTCGACGCCGGGACAGTCGACTGGTCTCCCTCCATTTTCCATGGACCGAGTGGACAAACCCTCTTCTCTGAAAGTGCTTCCTGAGGAGAAAGTTCAGGTAAAAATGCTGATGGAGCGCGTAGTCCAACTCGTTAGAGAAGGAGTGACGGGTATGGATCTTCTGGAGGTCTTCCTTAGGCGGCGCATCCAACCACTTCAGTACCGAGGCCATCCGATGTGGCTGTATTGTGGGACCAAGGACACCACTCGGGTCCATCCAGAGGCAGTCGACGACGCCACACTGGAGAGGTGGGTGACCTCAATCACGGGGAATAAGGACAACCCTCGAGGGGCCAGGAGGATCCCAACACTCGACTGTACCTACACACCGGACACGGTATGGCCATTTATTTCCAATTGCAATCTTGCTTTATTCATCCTGCTTCGCTGTGAATTGGTCGAGTGATCTTTGTTTTGCTTTGTTGCCTGACAGGCCACCATGGAGTTATACTCGATGCCCAATGGAGCGCAGACGCCGACTAAAGAGGAGGAAGGAAGTGGGGGCGAAAGCCCGGAGGAGTGGGATTCGGATGCTGACGACGATGATGAAGCTGAAGACTCTGATGAGGAGGAAGAGGAGGAGGAGGAGGAGGAGGAAGTTGCACCTCCCCGCTCGGAAAGACGCTCGAAGCTTGTCCATGATCCCGCGACTGAGCGTGGTAAGGGGGTCGCGACCGCTACCCAGTCAACCAAGCGCCCTCGGACGACTTCTCCGGTGCCGACTGAGAAGGCTCCGAAGCAATCTCGAGTGGCACCGTCGAAACCTGCGAAGGTCTTGCCGAAGATGAAGATGGTGATCCCCACTATCTCAGGGTAATGGTAGTCTTGAGTTTTCCCCATTTCATGAACTTGTTCTTGGTCCACTCGTGGGTCAATCGACTGACTTCTGGAACTATAGTGCTGCTACTTCTGATACTTCGGCCAGGGCTGAAGACCACGAGATGGAGGATGCTGCTACCTCAAAACCTGGTATGACTCTTGTGATGCCGTTTTCAGTCGACTGACTTATTGTCTCTAATTTTGATTCTTTCTGCAGCTTCATCTAACATTGTTATTGACCTTCCTAATGACGACGACGAGGAACCACCAAGGCAGAGGAGGAGCAAGAAAATGTCTGCTGGCAAGGTGACTCAGGATGTGCCAACACCCGAGATGTTGGTCGTGGAGGGAGACAATGTCACTCGGCCTACCGTAACCTTTGCAGTGCCGTTGACGAGTGCTCGTCCTTCGTCATTGAGTGCTGCTCAACCCTCGCTTTTCTCCACCTACCCCGTTCCAGAAGACCAAGCTAGTGCTGCGAAAGAAGCAATACGGCAAGCGGGGGTCATGATGGAGCAAGTGAAGCAAATACGAGAAGCCAGCCAGGCAGCCTATGACGCCAGTTCGGCTCTTCAGAGTAATGTTCAGGTCAGTCGGTCACTGCCTGTTCTGTTAGGATATGATATCTGAAAACTCTTCTTTCTGAAATTCTTAGAGTTTGTCCTACACCCACTGGGTGTGTCGATTGAAATTCCGGATTAGTGGGGGCACCTTGAGTGGACCCACTAGGTGTAGTCCCCAAGGCTATGGTCGACTGCTGGCAGTCGACCATAGGCTTTAAGGTTTTTCCTTACTCGACTAGGTCGAATAGATTCTTAGACCGGTGGGGGCACGCTGAGTGCACCCACTGGGTGTAGTCCCCGAGACTGTGGTCGACTGCTGGCAGTCGACTATAGTCTGAAGAACATCTCTCCCCTTTTTTTGTTGGTCGACTGGTCGACTCTAACTGATGAAACTAGTGGGGGCACGCTGAGTGCACCCACTGGGTGTAGTCCCCGAGACTATGGTCGAATGTTTGTATTCGGCCGTAGTGTTAGAAACGATATGATTTTTCCTTACTCACTCGGAAGTGAATTGTCTTTGACATCTGTCGATTAGTTCTTCGTAGAAATCCTGTGACCTTGCGGCTCGTTATACTGAGCTGGAGAACAAACACATTCAGCTCGAGCTCGATCTGAAACTAGCCCAAGAGAACCTAACGAAGGTGAAGGAGGAAGCTAAAGGTATGCTTGGTGAGGCCTTTGATGATTGCCTTTGCCTCTTACTTGTTTCCGAATCTAATCTCACTGTAACTTTGCAGACAAAGTGAGGGATGCCCTAAAGAAGCAAGAACTTGACTTGGCTGAGATGCAAAAAACTGCTTTAGAGAAGACCAGACTTGTGGATGAGAAGCTGGCTTTAGTGACCAAGCTTGAAGAAGAAAACACCAATATGAAAGCTGCTCTTGATGCTGCCAACCAGGAGGTCAGTCGACTGAAAAGTGACAAGACCACCCTGAATGACAAGGCCAGTGAGTTGAAGAGAAAGAAGAACGATCTAGAGGCTTATCTAGGTGGACTCGCCAAGAAGTTGTTCCTCATGCTTGAAGATAATCCTTTGTATCAAACAAATATTTTAATTGTAACCTCCGACTGTTTGTCTTGACTCGGTGGTTGTGCTTGTAGAATTTTGTCAGAACTTTGAAGAGGAGACTGGTCGACTGGAAGTAAACCTGGACCCCATCAACTCTCCCGTGAAAGATGAAGTCGCCATGAATGTGCTCCGGCTTGAATCTCGTGTTGCTGCTATCATCGACTATCTCGCAAGGCTGAAGGTCGCAACTTCTCGCATCGACACAACACTCTGGCTAAGAGAGACGCTCCAGAACGACCTCGAGTCCCTGATGACTCGACTGAATGAGGTCCCAAGTCGAGTGCAGGAGTGGAAGAAGTCTTCAGCCAGGTGCGGTGCGGATGTTGCTCTGTCTCTGGTCCGCGTTCACTGCAAGGATGCACGAGAGGACAAGCTGGTGGCTCTTAGGGTGGCTAACACCAAGAAGCACGATTTCAGATCTTTCATGGAGACCTTCATTGCTGCTGCCACTCGCATTGCAGATGGAATTGATCTGGACGAGTTTGTTGCACCTTCCAGCCCTCCACAGGAGGGGTAAAAAACTTCTGAGCTTGATACTTTAAATTTGCCTCGGTATGCCGAGTGAGTTTTGTAACCGACAAACCTTAACAGGCCTAGCGCCTGAGCACTTTCGGTTCCGTTAGGTGTTATCTGAACTTGGATTCGACGTTGAATATGTTTGCATTTGGTTTGAGGTGTCTTTTGCAGGTTAAAGCGAAGTGCTCATTGCAATCGACTTGTTCCCCAATACACTTAGGCGAGCACTAGGCTGCAGCTAAGCCCCCGAGTGAGAGGTTTGCTCTCCACTCGGAAGGATTTTCACATACTTAGGAGCGCTAGGCTGCAGCTAAGCCCCCGAGTGGGAGGTTTGCTCTCCACTCGGTAGGATTTTCAAGAACTTAGGCGAGCACTAGGCTGCAGCTAAGCCCCCGAGTGGGAGGTTTGCTCTCCACCCGGTAGGATTTTCAAGAACTTAGGCGAGCACTAGGCTGCAGCTAAGCCCCCGAGTGGGAGGTTTGCTCTTCACTCGATAGGATTTCGTATTGGTGGCGTAGCTCGGAAGGAGAGGGTAGCAGTTGACCTGCACCTCGTCCTCCTTGCAGAGCGCACGTTGTATTTGTGGCGTAGCTCAGAAGGATAGAGTAGCAGACCTGTACCTCGTCTTCCTTGCAGAGCGCACATTGTACTTGTGGTGTAGCTCGGAAGGAGAGGGTAGCAGTCGACCTGCACCTCGTCTTCCTTGCAAAACGCATGTTGTATTTGTACTTAGGCGAGCGCAATGCTGCAGCTAAGCCTCCGAGTGGAAGGCTGGCTTACCACTCGACAGGATTTTGTTTATCTTAGGCTAGTACTTGGACTGCAGCTAAGCCTCCGAGTGGAAGGCTGGCTTACCACTCGACAGGATTTTGTTTATCTTAGGCGAGTACTTGGACTGCAGCTA
>NC_057795.1:170176724-170234875 GCF_018294505.1 Triticum aestivum
AGAATGGCCTCTGCAGGAGTGCCTCGCCAGAGCAGGAGATGCAGCGGGCCTGGGACGGTTTTTGGCACCGGATCGATCCACTGGTGCCTGTCGGCGTCGCCTAGGGTGCAGCCGGTGGCGACGGCGCACTCCGCCCGGCTTCCTCCCGTCGATGGCGCGACGACCCACTGCTCCAGTGGCTGCGGTGGCTCGTGCTCCTCCTCGCCGCGTCTCCTCCGTGTGCGGCGCCGACGGACTGACCGCTGCCTTGCCGCATCTCTCCCTCCACTCTTTTCTTCTCCTCCCCTGGCACTCTCTCACTTTCCTCTCTATCTCTCTCTCTCACAGAGGAAACTGCCGGCCGCCGCAGTGAGCTCGTCGGATCCACAGCCCCATGCCGCCTAGCGACCAGATCCGCCCGGATGTGTCCATGTACGGACAACGCGAGTGCGGCGAGCTCGGCAGGGAGAGCAGCGGCGACGAGCTCGGTGGCGGGAGAAGAACGACGAGGAGGGGAGGAGGGGAACACAGCGTCGGAGGAACGAAGGAGAGGGGCGTGAGCGCGAGGGGGCGACGGGGGCGGAGGCGAGGACGGGAGGAGGAGAATAGGGTGTGCGGCCTTTTATGCGCCAGCCTGTGAAAAGACGATAATGCCCTCGGTGGAGCATGAGATTTACAGGCGGTGGCACAGCAAGGGTGGACACTATTCATTGTAGCAGTGTTTGCTATTGATCCGACGGCCAGGACCTCTCCATCTCATGATCCAACGGCCAGTATCGGTCCACCCGGAGATCCAACGGCCAGGACGCGCTCGGGGAGACAATCCGACGGCCCAGAATCGAAACGGCTGAGGAGGCTTCATTTGTGTCCACAATCTAACAATGAGATGCTAATGAAGAGCACGTACACGACACACTGAACTAACAGAAATGGCAGAAAAAACACCACCACTTTCGACCCAATAAAACACATGCTAGCACAGCCCCCGTCAGCTGACCGATGAGCAAAGAGCAATAACTCATTTTTACATCATTGACCAAAGTTATCTCATGTGAAATTCAAAACAAATAATTCATATGCTATTCTCGAGTGGAAGCGGGGTGGACATACGAAGACACGAAGACAAACAGATTATATTCAACGCTACCAATTTTGCTATCGTCGCTAGGTTCGGCTGGATGGCTACCAATTTCTCCCCCATCACCCCGCATAGCTGCACTCGAACACCGAGGAGAATCGGATTTTGGCTCTCGGACCAGAATGAGGTGGCTGCTCTTCATCTAAAATGAATTGAATCAAAAAGGGGAAAAGGGGATGCACGGGCCTACACAGTGCCTTACTTGTCGTATGCTGAAGTCAGCTACGCACGAGCCTACAGAGTGCCTTCCTGGTCGTGCGACGAAGTCAGCTCCTCCCCTCCCTCACACACACACACACACACTCTTAGAAGCTCACCCCCTCTAGAAAATGACACAACTGAAAAGGACACCCTACATGGGTCGGAGTCCAAACAAGGAGTGTGCGACCCGCGACCTGAATAAAAAGACCAACGGCAAATAAACCCGACACCACTCGCGAGTGATAGACAAATGAGGTAGCCACAAAAATTCAACCTAAAGCCAAATAAAAAACGGATGACTGATTTTTAAGTGTATATTTTAGCAGAGAAGAACATCGGTGCTAACAAGATTTAAGAAACCAGCGAGATTAACTTAGGAGAAGGGACGGGACAAATTCTAACAACAATTACACTTGCTAGATTTTTCATAGCAAGGAAGGATGCATCTCATAGCCTGAATCACATGCTTCGACATTATGTGAAGATTCACTATTCAATTAGGACAGAGTAATTTTTATCCACATTCTATGGCAAACAATACAAAGGAGGTAACTGCGGCTCCCTCCACATTTTTGCATCCGGGCTTGAGACAGGCAAAGGCAGTGTTAAACCACAACAATACAAAAACACAAGTTATACAACACCAATCATTCAGCAAAGCATACAGGCCACACCGTCAAGCAAATGCAATACACACATGGTCACACAAGCACACACCCAATCAAGCACTTGCACACAATCAACACAAAAGAAACAGACATAGATACGGACACATCACACACACAATGTAGCACTTGCACACAAGAAACAGACTCCCTCCACATTTTCACATCGGGCTTGGGACCGGTAGAGGCAGTGTTAAGCCACAACAACCAATCATTCAGCAAAGCATACAAGCCACACAAACAGTCAAGCCACACACAGTCATTGTCAAAATACAATACTCACACAGTCACACATCACAGTAAAATGCACAATATTCACACAATCACACACACACAGTCAAATACACAGTAACGCATCACAGTCAAATGCAATATTCACACACAGTCAAACACACAGTGACACACACAGACAGTCAAGCCACATACACAAGAGAGTCAAGCCACACAAAGTCGGACACACACAGAATGGAGCGCTTGCACACAAGAAACAGAAATAGATAGTGGCACAAACAGAAAGCAAATACATGAAAGACCGAAGTAAACTCGGAAAGCTATAAAGAAATACCAGAACCTGAATGACTAAACTGATTTCTCTCGAGGCGAGAGGGTGATTCAGATCTTCGTTCCTAAAAACGATTAGAGGTTGATTAGGTTGATTAAGCGATTATCTTCAACACTACCCACAAGTTTGTAGGACTATGAACAGAAAAGAAAAGTTAAATGTGTTCTTGTTCTACTTACTAGAGAAAGCAAGGCATGTAACATGAGCAAAATTCTTATAGAAAATCTAGCTAAGGTAAGCCATTCATACCTAAAAAATTATATGTTTCAAGTTGACAACAGTGATTGCCTCTCATCGCTTCCAAGCCGATGGCTAGCCTGAAATGGCATGAGCAACTTAAAATGTGAGTGACCACAATGCAAATGATTTATTCTTGAAAGCAAGAAAAGTAGCTTACCTCATGAGCAGCACCAACAGTCATATTAGAAAAGAAGATTTAGATGACCTATGATGTAATAAGCATCATATGAGTCAAAAATACTTGGGAATCAGTTTATGATCAAAGTTATCAAGGAATCAAGGATTCAGTCAGACAAACTGATCAAAATTCATAATCCGGCCATTTGAAAGGATAGAAACTTACTGATGATTTTGTGTATCTTGTAACTCCAATAATCCACTTGGTTTTGTCGTCTTTGACTTTAGCTATAGGTGAGAAGAACCGAAGAACAAATAGAAGTACCCGATTTTTGCAATGTTCAAATGTGTGGTACATGTTATGATGTGCAGGAAAGAATGAGGAAGTGGCAGGGGCTAGGAATCTGGTAACAAGGAGGGCCAAGGCTAGGCTACATTATCCCAATAAGATGCAAGTTGTTTGACGGTACCTTCTAGGAAGAACTTTTGCTATTTCTGCCCATCTATTCCCATATACCTGATGGGCATTAATCAGTGCATGTTCCTCCTCAATAGTGCAAGCTTCTCTCTGTATGTATGAATTCAAAATCAGCTTCATATTTACCAATCAGCTCTTCACATAACTAGTGTGTTTCTAAATTAGTAAACATTCCATGTTTGTCTTGCACAAAGGGGGAAATGCAAAATACAATCCATAAACCATAAAAATAAAGCAATCAAAAGAATACCTCTCTTGACATTTCTTGCCTATATGTCCACCTTGCAATGAGTCCATTTTGTTGGTCCATACTACATTTTGAGCACAAATATCAGGTGCCAATAGGTAGTTATGGATACAGCGCATCTAAAAACAGAATTAGCAAAATTTGGCTAAATAAAAGTTTTGGGACTGTCGCAAAATGTAAAGAACGTAAATATACCTGCATTGTATGCAAACCCAACCCATCAGCATCACGTCTAGATCTACATGGCTGTACGTTAAATACTTAGAAAAGCGTTATTCCAGTGACTGGACAACAATAATACAAAAAAGAGTATGGTATCCACATAAGACATAATCAGAACAAAGTTTAGAAAAAAGAATAGTGTTAGATCTGTTCAAATTCAACAAACAACAATTAATCCTGACATATAAAACACAATTTATACAAACCACACCGTCAAGCAAATGCAATACACGCATGGTCACACAAGCACACACCCAATCAAGCACTTGCACACAATCAAGACAAAAGAAACAGACATAGATACGGACACATCACACACACAGTCACACACACAATGTAGCACTTGCACACAAGAAACAGACTCCCTCCACATTTTCACATCCGGGCTTGGGACCGGCAGAGGCAGTGTTAAGCCACAACAACCAATCATTCAGCAAAGCATACAAGCCACACACACAGTCAAGCCACACACAGTCATTGTCAAAATACAATACTCACACAGTCACACACCACAGTCAAATGCACAATATTCACACAATCACACACACAGAGTCAAACACACAGTAACGCATCACAGTCAAATGCAATATTCACACACAGTCAAACACACAGTGACACACACAGACAGTCAAGCCACACACACAAGAGAGTCAAGCCACACAGTCAGACACACACAGAATGGAGCGCTTGCACACAAGAAACAGAAATAGATAGGGGCACAAACAGAAAGCAAATACATGAAAGACCGAAGTAAACTCAGAAAGCTATAAAGAAATACCAGAACCTGAATGACTAGATTGATTTCTCTCGAGGCGTGAGGGTGATTCAGATCTTCGTTCCTGAAAATGATTAGAGATTGATTAGGTTGATTAAGCGATTATCTTCAACACTACCCACACGTTTGTAGGACTATGAACAGAAAAGAAAAGTTATATGTGTTCTTGTTCTACTTACTAGAGAAAGCAAGGCATGTAACATGAGCAAAATTCTTATAGAAAATCTGGCTAAGGTAAGCCATTCATACCTAAAAAATTATACATTTCAAGTTGACAACAGTGATTGCCTCTCATCACTTCCAAGCCGGTGGCTAGCCTGAAATGGCATGAGCAACTTAAAATGTGAGTGACCACAATGTAAATGATTTATTCTTGAAAGCAAGAAAAGAAGCTTACCTCATGAGCAGCACCAACAATCATATTAGAAAAGAAGATTTAGATGACCTGTGATGTAATAAGCATCATACGAGTCAAAAATACTTGGGAATCAGTTTATGATCAAAGTTATCAAGGAATCAAGGATTCAGTTTAAAACAAGTCAGACAAACTGATCAAAACTCATAATCCGGCCATTCGAAAGGATAGAAACTTACCGATGATTTTGTGTATCTTGTAACTCCAATAATCCACTTGATTTTGTTGCCTCTGACTTTAGCTATAGGTGAGAAGAACCTAAGAACAAATAGAAGTACCCGATTCCTGCAATGTTCATATGTGTGGTACTAGTTATGATGTGCAGGAAAGAATGAGGAAGTGGCAGGGGCTAGGAATCTGGTAACAAAGAGGGCCAAGGCTAGGCTACATTATCCCAATAAGATGCAAGTTGTTTGACGGTACCTTCTAGAAAGAACTTTTGCTATTTCTGCCCATCTATTCCCATATACCCGATAGGCATTAATCAGTGCATGTTCCTCCTCAATAGTCCAAGCTTCTCTCTGTATGTATGAATTCAAAATCAGCTTAATATTTACCAATCAGATCTTCACATAACCAGTGTGTTTCTAGATTAGTACACATTCCCTGTTTGTCTTGCACAAAGGGGGAAATGCAAAATACAATCCATAAACCATAAAAATAAAACAATCAAAAGAGTACCTCTCTTGAGACCATTTTGTTGGTCCATATTGCATTTTTTGAGCACAAATATCAGGTGCCAATAGGTAGTTATGGATACAGCGCATCTAAAAACAGAATTAGCAAAATTTGGCTAAATAAAAGTTTTGGGACTGTCGCAAAATGTAAAGAACGTAAATATACCTGCATTGTATGCAAACCTAACCCATCAGCATCATGTCTAGATCTACATGGCTGTACCTTAAATACTTAGAAAAGCGTTATTCCAGTGATTGGACAACAATATTACAAAAAAGAGTATGGTATCCACATAAGACATAATCACAAAAAAGTTTAGAAAAAAGAATAGTGTTATATCTGTTCAAATTCAACAAACAACAATCAATCCTGACATATAAAACACAAGTTATACAAACCACACCGTCAAGCAAATGCAATACACGCATGGTCACACAAGCACACACCCAATCAAGCACTTGCACACAATCAAGACAAAAGTAACAGACATAGATACAGACACAACACACACACAGTCACACACATAATGTAGCACTTGCACACAAGAAACAGACTCCCTCCACATTTTCACATCCGGGCTTGGGACCGGCAGAGGCAGTGTTAAGTCACAACAACCAATCATTCAGCAAAGCATACAAGCCACACACACAGTCAAGCCATACACAGTCATTGTCAAAATACAATACTCACACAGTCACACATCACAGTCAAATGCACAATATTCACACAATCACACACACAGAGTCAAACACACAGTAACGCATCACAGTCAAATGCAATATTCACACACAGTCAAACACACAGTGACACACACAGACAGTCAAGCCACACACACAAGAGAGTCAAGCCACATAAAGTCGGACACACACAGACAGTCAAGCCACACACACAAGAGAGTCAAGCCACACAAAGTCGGAGACACACAGAATGGAGCGCTTGCACACAAGAAACAGAAATAGATAGGGGCACAAACAGAAAGCAAATACATGAAAGACCGAGGTAAACTCAGAAAGCTATAAAGAAATACCAGAACCTGAATGACTAAACTGATTTCTCTCGAGGCGGGAGGGTGATTCAGATCTTCGTTCCTAAAAACGATTAGAGGTTGATTAGGTTGATTAAGCGATTATCTTCAACACTACCCACAAGTTTGTAGGACTATGAACAGAAAAGAAAAGTTAAATGTGTTCTTGTTCTACTTACTAGAGAAAGCAAGGCATGTATCATGAGCAAAATTCTTATAGAAAATCTGCCTAAGGTAAGCATTCATACCTAAAATCGCTTCCAAGCCGGTGGCTAGCCTGAAATGGCATGAGCACCTTAAAATGTGAGTGACCACGATGTGAATGATTTATTCTTGAAAGCAAGAAAAGTAGCTTACCTCATGAGCAGCACAAGCAGTCATATTAGAAAAGAAGATTTAGATGACCTGTGATGTACTCCCTCCATACGATTATGTAAGGTGTATTATTTTCAGCACGGTGACCAAGGCACGAAATTATAGACATGTTAGGACTGAAATACCCTTGGCAAATTTGTTGATTAGTGGTAAGTAAATCAATTAGTCCAGGAAAGTAAGAGATGCATGCAATCGACAGAGAGATACTTTCCTTCTTTTGCTAAAGGAGAGATACAGACAATCAGGAGAGGGATACTTTCCATTTTTCTAGATGTCTAATAAGGGAATTATGAGGAATTAGAAGAAATGCACCTTACATTATGGAATTTTATCAAAAAATAAATACACCTTATATAAAGGAATGGAGGGAGTAATAAGCATCATATGAGTCAAAAATACTTGGGAATCAGTTTATGATCAAAGTTATCAAGGAATCAAGGATTCAGTTTAAAACAAGTCAGACAAACTGATCAAAATTCATAATCCGCCCATTTGAAAGGATAGAAACTTACCGATGATTTTGTGTATCTTGTAACTCCAATAATCCACTTGGTTTTGTCTTCTTTGACTTTACCTATAGGTGAGAAGAACATAAGAACAAATAGAAGTACCCGATTCCTGCAATGTTCAAATGTGTGGTACACGTTATGATGTGCAGGAAAGAATGAGTAGGTGGCAGGGGCTAGGAATCTGGTAACAAAGAGGGCCAAGGCTAGGCTACATTATCCCAATAAGATGCAAGTTGTTTGACGGTACCTTCTAGGAAGAACTTTTGCTATTTCTGCCCATCTATTCCCATATACCCGATGGGCATTAATCAGTGCATGTTCCTCCTCAATAGTCCAAGCTTCTCTCTGTATGTATGAATTCAAAATCAGCTTCATACTTACCAATCAGCTCTTCACATAACCAGTGTGTTTCTAGATTAGTAAACATTCCCTGTTTGTCTTGCACAAAGGGGGAAATGCAAAATACAATCCATAAACCATAAAAATAAAACAATCAAAAGAGTACCTCTCTTGACATGTCTTGCCTATATGTCCACCTTGCAATGAGACCATTCTGTTGGTCCGTACTGCATTTTTTGAGCACAAATATCAGGTGCCAATAGGTAGTGATGGATACAGCGCATCTAAAAACAGAAATAGCAAAATTTGACTAAATAAAAGTTTTGGGACTGTCGCAAAATGTAAAGAACGTAAATATACCTGCATTGTATGCAAACCCAACCCATCAGCATCATGTCTAGATCTACATGGTTGTACCTTAAATACTTAGAAAAGCGTTATTGCAGTGACTGGACAACAATAATACAAAAAAGAGTATGGTATCCACATAGGACATAATCACAAAAAAGTTTAGAAAAAAGAATAGTGTTAGATTTGTTCAAATTCAACAAACAACAATCAATCCTGACATATAAAACACAAATTATACAAACCACACCGTCAAGCAAATGCAATACACGCATGGTCACACAAGCACACACCCAATCAAGCACTTGCACACAATCAAGACAAAAGAAACAGACATAGATACGGACACATCACACACACAATGTAGCACTTGCACACAAGAAACAGACTCCCTCCACATTTTCACATCCGGGCTTGGGACCGTCAGAGGCAGTGTTAAGCCACAACAACCAATCATTCAGCAAAGCATACAAGCCACACACACAGTCAAGCCACACACAGTCATTGTCAAAATACAATACTCACACAGTCACACACCACAGTCAAATGCACAATATTCACACAATCACACACACAGAGTCAAACACACAGTAACGCATCACAGCCAAATGCAATATTCACACACAGTCAAACACACAGTGACACACACAGACAGTCAAGCCACACACACAAGAGAGTCAAGCCACACAAAGTCGGACACACACAGAATGGAGCGCTTGCACACAAGAAACAGAAATAGATAGGGGCACAAACAAAAAGCAAATACATGAAAGACCGAAATAAACTCAGAAAGCTATAAAGAAATACCAGAACCTGAATGACTAAACTGATTTCTCTCGAGGCGGGAGGGTGATTCAGATCTTCGTTCCTAAAAATGATTAGAGGTTGATTAGGTTGATTAAGCGATTATCTTCAACACTACCCACAAGTTTGTAGGACTATGAACAGAAAAGAAAAGTTAAATGTGTTCTTGTTCTACTTACTAGAGAAAGCAAGGCATGTATCATGAGCAAAATTCTTATAGAAAATCTAGCTAAGGTAAGCCATTCATACCTAAAAAATTATACGTTTCAAGTTGACAACAGTGATTGCCTCTCATCGCTTCCAAGCCGGTGGCTAGCCTGAAATGGCATGAGATACTTAAAATGTGAGTGACCACAATGTAAATGATTTATTCTTGAAAGCAAGAAAAGTAGCTTACCTCATGAGCAGCACCAACAGTCATATTAGAAAAGAAGATTTAGATGACCTGTGATGTAATAAGCATCATATGAGTCAAAAATACTTGGGAATCAGTTTATGATCAAAGTTATCAAGGAATCAAGGATTCAGTCAGACAAACTGATCAAAATTCATAATCCGGCCATTTGAAAGGATAGAAACTTACCGATGATTTTGTGTATCTTGTAACTCCAATAATCCACTTGGTTTTGTCGTCTTTGACTTTAGCTATAGGTGAGAAGAACCTAAGAACAAATAGAAGTACCCGATTCCTGCAATGTTCAAATGTGTGGTACACGTTATGATGTGCAGGAAAGAATGAGGAAGTGGCAGGGGCTAGGAATCTGGTAACAAGGAGGGCCAAGGCTAGGCTACATTATCCCAATAAGATGCAAGTTGTTTGACGGTACCTTCTAGGAAGAACTTTTGCAATTTCTGCCCATCTATTCCCATATACCTGATGGGCATTAATCAGTGCATGTTCCTCCTCAATAGTCCAAGCTTCTCTCTGTATGTATGAATTCAAAATCAGCTTCATATTTACCAATCAGCTCTTCACATAACCAGTGTGTTTCTAAATTAGTAAACATTCCCTGTTTGTCTTGCACAAAGGGGGAAATGCAAAATACAATCCATAAACCATAAAAATAAAACAATCAAAAGAATACCTCTCTTGACATTTCTTGCCTATATGTCCACCTTGCAATGAGACCATTTTGTTGGTCCATACTACATTTTGAGCACAAATATCAGGTGCCAATAGGTAGTTATGGATGGTAGTTATGGATACAGTGCATCTAAAAAAAGAAGTAGCAAAATTTGGCTAAATAAAAGTTTTGGGACTGTCACAAAATGTAAAGAACGTAAATATACCTGCATTGTATGCAAACCCAACCCATCAGCATCACGTCTAGATCTACATGGCTGTACGTTAAATACTTAGAAAAGCGTTATTCCAGTGACTGGACAACAATAATACAAAAAAGAGTATGGTATCCATATAAGACATAATCACAAAAAAGTTTAGAAAAAAGAATAGTGTTAGATCTGTTCAAATTCAACAAACAACAATTAATCCTAACATATATAACACAATTTATACAAACCACACCGTCAAGCAAATGCAATACACGCATGGTCACACAAGCACACACCCAATCAAGCACTTGCACACAATCAAGACAAAAGAAACAGACATAGATACAGACACATCACACACACAGTCACACACACAATGTAGCACTTGCACACAAGAAACAGACTCCCTCCACCTTTTCACATCCGGGCTTGGGACCGGCAGAGGCAGTGTTAAGCCACAACAACCAATCATTCAGCAAAGCATACAAGCCACACACACAGTCAAGCCATACACAGTCATTGTCAAAATACAATACTCACACAGTCACACACCACAGTCAAATGCACAATATTCACACAATCACACACACAGAGTCAAACACACAGTAACGCATCACAGTCAAATGCAATATTCACACACAGTCAAACACACAATGACACACACAGACAGTCAAGCCACACACACAAGAGAGTCAAGCCACACAGTCAGACACACACAGAATGGAGCGCTTGCACACAAGAAACAGAAATAGATAGGGGCACAAACAGAAAGCAAATACATGAAAGGCCGAAGTAAACTCAGAAAGCTATAAAGAAATACCAGAACCTGAATGACTAAACTGATTTCTCTCGAGGCGTGAGGGTGATTCAGATCTTCGTTCCTGAAAATGATTAGAGATTGATTAGGTTGATTAAGCGATTATCTTCAACACTACTCACACGTTTGTAGGACTATGAACAGAAAAGAAAAGTTATATGTGTTCTTGTTCTACTTACTAGAGAAAGCAAGGCATGTAACATGAGCAAAATTCTTATAGAAAATCTGGCTAAGGTAAGCCATTCATACCTAAAAAATTATACGTTTCAAGTTGACAACAGTGATTGCCTCTCATCACTTCCAAGCCGGTGGCTAGCCTGAAATGGCATGAGCAACTTAAAATGTGAGTGACCACAATGTAAATGATTTATTCTTGAAAGCAAGAAAAGAAGCTTACCTCATGAGCAGCACCAACAATCATATTAGAAAAGAAGATTTAGATGACCTGTGATGTAATAAGCATCATACAAGTCAAAAATATTTGGGAATCAGTTTATGATCAAAGTTATCAAGGAATCAAGGATTCGGTTTAAAACAAGTCAGACAAACTGATCAAAACTCATAATCCGGCCATTTGAAAGGATAGAAACTTACCGATGATTTTGTGTATCTTGTAACTCCAATAATCCACTTGGTTTTGTTCCCTCTGACTTTAGCTATAGGTGAGAAGAACCTAAGAACTAATAGAAGTACCCGATTCCTGCAATGTTCAAATGTGTGGTACACGTTATGACGTGCAGGAAAGAATGAGGAAGTGGCAGGGGCTAGGAATCTGGTAACAAAGAGGGCCAAGGCTAGGCTACATTATCCCAATAAGATGCAAGTTGTTTGACGGTACGTTCTAGGAAGAACTTTTGCTATTTCTGCCCATCTATTCCCATCCCGATGGGCATTAATCAGTGCATGTTCCTCCTCAATAGTCCAAGCTTCTCTCTGTATGTATGAATTCAAAATCAGCTTCATATTTACCAATCAGCTCTTCACATAACCAGTGTGTTTCCAGATTAGTAAACATTCCCTATTTGTCTTGCACAAAGGGTGAAATGCAAAATACAATCCATAAACCATAAAAATAAAACAATCAAAAGAGTACCTCTCTTCCCATGTCTTGCCTATATGTCCACCTTGCAATGAGACCATTTTGTTGGTCCGTACTGCATTTTTTGAGCACAAATATCAGGTGTCAATAGGTAGTTATGGATACAACGCATCTAAAAACAGAAGTAGCAAAATTTGGCTAAATAAAAGTTTTGAGACTGTCGCAAAATGTAAAGAACGTAAATATACCTGCATTGTATGCAAACCCAACCCATCAGCATCATGTCTAGATCTACATGGTTGTACCTTAAATACTTAGAAAAGCGTTATTGCAGTGACTGGACAACAATAATACAAAAAAGAGTATGGTATCCACATAAGACATAATCACAAAAAAGTTTAGAAAAAAGAATAGTGTTAGATCTGTTCAAATTCAACAAACAACAATCAATCCTGACATATAAAACACAAGTTATACAAACCACACCGTCAAGCAAATGCAATACACGCATGGTCACACAAGCACACACCCAATCAAGCACTTGCACACAATCAAGACAAAAGAAACAGACATAGATACGGACACATCACACACACAGTCACACACACAATGTAGCACTTGCACACAAGAAACAGACTCCCTCCACATTTTTCACATCCGGCCTTGGGACCGGCGGAGGCAGTGTTAAGCCACAACAACCAATCATTCAGCAAAGCATACAAGCCACACACACACAGTCAAGCCACACATAGTCATTGTCAAAATGCAATACTCACACAGTCACACATCACAGTCAAATGCACAATATTCACACAATCACACACACAGAGTCAAACACACAGTAACGCATCACAGTCAAATGCAATATTCACACACAGTCAAACACACAGTGACACACAAGACAGTCAAGCCACACACACAAGAGAGTCAAGCCAGACAAAGTCGGACACACACAGAATGGAGCGCTTGCACACAAGAAACAGAAATAGATAGGGGCACAAACAAAAAGCAAATACATGAAAGACCGAAATAAACTCAGAAAGCTATAAAGAAATACCAGAACCTGAATGACTAAACTGATTTCTCTCGAGGCGGGAGGGTGATTCAGATCTTCGTTCCTAAAAACGATTAGTGGTTGATTAGGTTGATTAAGCGATTATCTTCAACACTACCCACAAGTTTGTAGGACTATGAACAGAAAAGAAAAGTTAAATGTTTTCTTGTTCTACTTACTAGAGAAAGCAAGGCATGTATCATGAGCAAAATTCTTATAGAAAATCTGGCTAAGGTAAGCCATTCATACCTAAAAAATTATACGTTTCAAGTTGACAACAGTGATTGCCTCTCATCGCTTCCAAGCCGGTGGCTAGCCTGAAATGGCATGAGCAACTTAAAATGTGCGTGACCACGATGTAAATGATTTATTCTTGAAAGCAAGAAAAGTAGCTTACCTCATGAGCAGCACCAACAGTCATATTAGAAAAGAAGATTTAGATGACCTGTGATGTAATAAGCATCATATGAGTCAAAAATACTTGGGAATCAGTTTATGATCAAAGTTATCAAGGAATCAAGGATTCAGTTTAAAACAAGTCAGACAAACTGATCAAAATTCATAATCCGGCCATTTGAAAGGATAGAAACTTACCGATGATTTTGTGTATCTTGTAACTCCAAAAATCCACTTGGCTTCGTCGTCTTTGACTTTAGCTATAGGTGAGAAGAACCTAAGAACAAATAGAAGTACCCGCTTCCTGCAATGTTCAAATGTGTGGTACACGTTATGATGTGCAGGAAAGAATGAGGAAGTGGCAGGGGCTAGGAATCTGGTAACAAAGAGGGCCAAGGCTAGACTACATTATCCCAATAAGATGCAAGTTGTTTGACGGTACCTTCTAGGAAGAAGTTTTGCTATTTCTGCCCATATATTCCCATATACCCGATGGGCATTAATCAGTGCATGTTCCTCCTCAATAGTCCAAGCTTCTCTCTGTATGTATGAATTCAAAATCAGCTTCATATTTACCAATCAGCTCTTCACATAACCAGTGTGTTTCTAGATTAGTAAACATTCCCTGTTTGTCTTGCACAAAGGGGGAAATATAAAATACAATCCATAAACCATAAAAATAAAACAATCAAAAAAGTACCTCTCTTGACATGTCTTGCCTATATGTCCACCTTGCAATGAGACCATTTTGTTGGTCCATACTGCATTTTTTTAGCACAAATATCAGGTGCCAATAGGTAGTTATGGATACAGCGCATCTAAAAACAGAAGTAGCAAAATTTGGCTAAATAAAAGTTTTGGGACTGTCGCAAAATGTAAAGAACGTAAATATACCTGCATTGTATGCAAACCCAACCTATCAGCATCATGTCTAGATCTACATGGTTGTACCTTAAATACTTAGAAAAGCATTATTCCAGTGATTGGACAACAATAATACAAAAGAGTATGGTATCCACATTCATAATCACAAAAAAGTTTAGAAAAAAGAATAGTGTTAGATCTGTTCAAATTCAACAAACAACAATCAATCCTGACATATAAAACACAAGTTATACAAACCACACCGTCAAGCAAATGCAATACACGCAGGTCACACAAGCACACACCCAATCAAGCACTTGCACACAATCAAGACAAAAGAAACAGACATAGATACGGACACATCACACATACAGTCACACACACAATGTAGCACTTGCACACAAGAAACAGACTCCCTCCACATTTTCACATCCGGGCTTGGGACCGGCAGAGGCAGTGTTAAGCCACAACAACCAATCATTCAGCAAAGCATACAAGCAACACACACACACAGTCAAGCCACACACAGTCATTGTCAAAATACAATACTCACACAGCCACACATCACAGTCAGATGCACAATATTCACACAATCACACACACAGAGTCAAACACACAGTAACGCATCACAGTCAAATGCAATATTCACACACAGTCAAACACACAGTGACACACACAGACAGTCAAGCCACACACACAAGAGAGTCAAGCCACACAAAGTCGGACACACAGAGAATGGAGTGCTTGCACACAAGAAACAGAAATAGATAGGGGCACAAACAGAAAGCAAATACATGAAAGACCGAGGTAAACTCCGAAAGCCATAAATAAATACCAGAACCTGAATGACTAAACTGATTTCTCCCGAGGCGGGAGGGTGATTCAGATCTTCGTTCCTGAAAACGATTAGAAGTTGATTAGGTTGATTAAGCGATTATCTTCAACACTACCCACAAGTTTGTAGGACTATGAACAAAAAAGTAAAGTTAAATGTGTTCTTGTTCTACTTACTAGAGAAAGCAAGGCATGTATCATGAGCAAAATTCTTATAGAAAATATGGCTAAGATAAGCCATTCATAGCTAATAAATTATATGTTTCAAGTTGACAACAGTGATTGCCTCTCATCGCTTCCAAGCCGGTGGCTAGCCTGAAATGGCATGAGCAACTTAAAATGTGAGTGACCACGATGTAAATGATTTATTCTTGAAAGCAAGAAAAGTAGCTTACCTCATGAGCAGCACCAACAGTCATATTAGAAAAGAAGATTTAGATGACATGTGATGTAATAAGCATCATATGAGTCAAAAATACTTGGGAATCAGTTTATGATCAAAGTTATCAAGGAATCAAGGATTCAGTTTAAAACAAGTCAGACAAACTGATCAAAATTCATAATCCGGCCATTTGAAAGGATAGAAACTTACCAATGATTTTGTGTATCTTGTAACTCCAATAATCCACTTGGTTTTGTCTTCTTTGACTTTAGCTATAGGTGAGAAGAACCTAAGAACAAATAGAAGTACCCGATTCCTGCAATGTTCAAATGTGTGGTACACGTTATGATGTGCAGGAAAGAATGAGGAGGTAGCAGGGGCTAGGAATGTGGTAACAAAGAGGGCCAAGGCTAGGCTATATTATCCCAATAAGATGCAAGTTGTTTGACGGTACCTTCTAGGAAGAACTTTTGCTATTTCTGCCCATCTATTCCCATATACCTGATGGGCATTAATCAGTGCATGTTCCTCCTCAATAGTCCAAGCTTCTCTCTGTATGTATGAATTCAAAATCAGCTTCATATTTACCAATCAGCTCTTCACATAACCAATGTGTTTCTAGATTAGTAAACATTCCCTATTTGTCTTG
This sequence comes from Triticum aestivum, assembly GCF_018294505.1. Lineage (NCBI taxonomy): Eukaryota > Viridiplantae > Streptophyta > Magnoliopsida > Poales > Poaceae > Triticum > Triticum aestivum. The sequence goes on from NC_057795.1 coordinate 170,193,151, forward strand.
CACAAAGGGTGAAATGCAAAATACAATCCATAAACCATAAAAATAAAACAATCAAAAGAGTACCTCTCTTGACATGTCTTGCCTATATGTCCACCTTGCAATGAGACCATTTTGTTGGTCCATACTGCATTTTTTGAGCACAAATATCAGGTGCCAATAGGTAGTTATGGATACAGCGCATCTAAAAAGAGAAGTAGCAAAATTTGGCTAAATAAAAGTTTTGGGACTGTCGCAAAATGTAAAGAACGTAAATATACATGCATCGTATGCAAACCCAACCCATCAGCATCATGTCTAGATCTACATGGTTGTACCTTAAATACTTAGAAAAGCGTTATTCCAGTGACTGAACAACAATAATACAAAAAAGAGTATGGTATCCACATAAGACATAATCACAAAAAAGTTTAGAAAAAAGAATAGTGTTAGATCTGTTCAAATTCAACAAACAACAATCAATCCTGACATATAAAACACAAGTTATACAAACCACACCGTCAAGCAAATGCAATACACGCATGGTCACACAAGCACACACCCAATCAAGCACTTGCACACAATCAAGACAAAAGAAACAGACATAGATACGAACACATCACACACACAGTCACACACACAATGTAGCACTTGCACACAAGAAACAGACTCCCTCCACATTTTCACATCCGGGCTTGGGACCGGCAGAGGCAGTGTTAAGCCACAACAACCAATCATTCAGCAAAGCATACAAGCCACACACACACAGTCAAGCCACACATAGTCATTGTCAAAATACAATACTCACACAGTCACACATCACAGTCAAATGCACAATATTCACACAAACACACACACAGAGTCAAACACACAGTAACGCATCACAGTCAAATGCAATATTCACACACAGTCAAACACACAGACAGTCAAGCCACACACACAAGAGAGTCAAGCCACACAAAGTCGGACACACACAGAATGGAGAGCTTGCACACAAGAAACAGAAATAGATAGGGGCACAAACAAAAAGCAAATACATGAAAGACCGAAATAAACTCAGAAAGCTATAAAGAAATACCAGAACCTGAATGACTAAACTGATTTCTCTCGAGGCGGGAGGGTGATTCAGATCTTCGTTCCTAAAAATGATTAGAGGTTGATTAGGTTGATTAAGCGATTATCTTCAACACTACCCACAAGTTTGTAGGACTATGAACAGAAAAGAAAAGTTAAATGTGTTCTTGTTCTACTTACTAGAGAAAGCAAGGCATGTATCATGAGCAAAATTCTTATAGAAAATCTGGCTAAGGTAAGCCATTCATACCTAAAAAATTATACGTTTCAAGTTGACAACAGTGATTGCCTCTCATCGCTTCCAAGCCGGTGGCTAGCCTGAAATGGCATGAGCAACTTAAAATGTGAGTGACCACAATGTAAATGATTTATTCTTGAAAGCAAGAAAAGTAGCTTACCTCATGAGCAGCACCAACAGTCATATTAGAAAAGAAGATTTAGATGACCTCTGATGTAATAAGCATCATATGAGTCAAAAATACTTGGGAATCAGTTTATGATCAAAGTTATCAAGGAATCAAGGATTCAGTTTAAAACAAGTCAGACAAACTGATCAAAACTCATAATCCGGCCATTTGAAAGGATAGAAACTTACCGATGATTTTGTGTATCTTGTAACTCCAATAATCCACTTGGCTTCATCGTCTTTGACTTTAGCTATAGGTGAGAAGAACCTAAGAACAAATAGAAGTACCCGATTCCTGCAATGTTCAAATGTGTGGTACACGTTATGATGTACAGGAAAGAATGAGGAAGTGGCAGGGGCTAGGAATCTGGTAACAAAGAGGGCCAAGGCTAGGCTACATTATCCCAATAAGATGCAAGTTGTTTGACGGTACGTTCTAGGAAGAACTTTTGCTATTTCTGCCCATCTATTCCCATCCCGATGGGCATTAATCAGTGCATGTTCCTCCTCAATAGTCCAAGCTTCTCTCTGTATGTATGAATTCAAAATCAGCTTCATATTTACCAATCAGCTCTTCACATAACCAGTGTGTTTCTAGATTAGTAAACATTCCCTATTTGTCTTGCACAAAGGGGGAAATGCAAAATACAATCCATAAACCATAAAAATAAAACAATCAAAAGAGTACCTCTCTTGACATGTCTTGCCTATATGTCCACCTTGCATTGAGACCATTTTGTTGGTCCATACTGCATTTTTTGAGCACAAATATCAGGTGCCAATAGGTAGTTATGGATACAGCGCATCTAAAAACAGAAGTAGCAAGATTTGGCTAAATAAAAGTTTTGGGACTGTCGCAAAATGTAAAGAACGTAAATATACCTGCATTGTATGCAAACCCAACCCATCAGCATCATGTCTAGATCTACATGGCTGTACCTTAAATACTTAGAAAAGCGTTATTCCAGTGACCGGACAACAATATTACAAAAAAGAGTATGGTATCCACATAAGACATAATCACAAAAAAGTTTAGAAAAAAGAATAGTGTTAGATCTGTTCAAATTCAACAAACAACAATCAATCCTGACATATAAAACACAAGTTATACAAACCACACCGTCAAGCAAATGCAATACACGCATTGTCACACAAGCACACACCCAATCAAGCACTTGCACACAATCAAGACAAAAGAAACAGACATAGATACGAACACATCACACACACAGTCACACACACAATGTAGCACTTGCACACAAGAAACAAACTCCCTCCACATTTTCACATCCGGGCTTGGGACCGGCAGAGGCAGTGTTAAGCCACAACAACCAATCATTCAGCAAAGCATACAAGTCACACACACACAGTCAAGCCACACATAGTCATTGTCAAAATACAATACTCACACAGTCACACATCACAGTCAAATGCACAATATTCACACAATCACACACACAGAGTCAAACACACAGTAACGCATCACAGTCAAATGCAATATTCACACACAGTCAAACACACAGTGACACACACAGACAGTCAAGCCACACACACAAGAGAGTCAAGCCACACAAAGTCGGACACACACAGAATGGAGCGCTTGCACACAAGAAACAGAAATAGATAGGGGCACAAACAGAAAGCAAATACATAAAAGACCGAGGTAAACTCAGAAAGCTATAAAGAAATACCAGAACCTGAATGACTAAACTGATTTCTCTCGAGGCGGGAGGGTGATTCAGATCTTCGTTCCCGAAAACGATTAGAGGTTGATTAGGTTGATTAAGCGATTATCTTCAACACTACCCACAAGATTGTAGGACTATGAACAGAAAAGAAAAGTTAAATGTGTTCTTGTTCTACTTACTAGAGAAAGCAAGGCATGTATCATGAGCAAAATTCTTATAGAAAATCTGGCTAAGGTAAGCCATTCATACCTAAAAAATTATACGTTTCAAGTTGACAATAGTGATTGCCTCTCATCGCTTCCAAGTCGGTGGCTAGCCTGAAATGGCATGAGCAACTTAAAATGTGAGTGACCACAATGTAAATGATTTATTCTTCAAAGCAAGAAAAGTAGCTTGCCTCATGAGCAGCACCAACAGTCATATTAGAAAAGAAGATTTAGTTGACCTGTGATGTAATAAGCATCATATGAGTCAAATATACTTGGGAATCAGTTTATGATCAAAGTTATCAAGGAATCAAGGATTCAGTTTAAAACAAGTCAGACAAACTGATCAAAATTCATAATCTGGCCGTTTAAAAGGATAGAAACTTACCGATGATTTTGTGTATCTTGTAACTCCAATAATCCACTTGGTTTTGTCTTCTTTGACTTTAGCTATAGGTGAGAAGAACCTAAGAACAAATAGAAGTACCCGATTCCTGCAATGTTCAAATGTGTGGTACACGTTATGGTGTGCAGGAAAGAATGAGGAGGTGGCAGGGGCTAGGAATCTGGTAACGAAGAGGGCCAAGGCTAGGCTACATTATCCCAATAAGATGCAAGTTGTTTGATGGTACCTTCAGGGAAGAACTTTTGCTATTTCTGCCCATCTATTCCCATATATCCGATGGGCATTAATCAGTGCATGTTCCTCCTCCATAGTCCAAGCTTCTCTCTGTATGTATGAATTTAAAATCAGCTTCATATTTACCAATCAGCTCTTCACATAACCAGTGTGTTTCTAGATTAGTAAACATTCCCTATTTGTCTTGCACAAAGGGGGAAATGCAAAATACAATCAATAAACCATAAAAATAAAACAATCAAAAGGGTACCTCTCTTGACATGTCTTGCCTATATGTCCACCTTGCAATGAGACCATTTTGTTGGTCCGTACTGCATTTTTTGAGCACAAATATCAGGTGCCAATAGGTAGTTATGGATACAGCGCATCTAAAAACAGAAGTAGCAAAATTTGGCTAAATAAAAGCTTTGGGACTGTCGCAAAATGTAAAGAACATAAATATACCTGCATTGTATGCAAACCCAACCCATCAGCGTCATGTCTAGATCTACATGGTTGTACCTTAAATACTTAGAAAAGCGTTATTCCAGTGACTGGACAACAATAATACAAAAAAGAGTATGGTATCCACATAAGATAATCACAAAAAAGATTAGAAAAAAGAATAGTGTTAGATCTGTTCAAATTCAACAAACAACAATCAATCCTGACATATAAAACACAAGTTATACAAACCACACCGTGAAGCAAATGCAATACACGCATGGTCACACAAGCACACACCCAATCAAGCACTTGCACACAATCAAGACAAAAGAAACAGAGATAGATACGCACACATCACACACACAGTCACACACACAATGTAGCACTTACACACAAGAAATAGACTCCCTTCACATTTTCACATCCGGGCTTGGGACCGGCAGAGACAGTGTTAAGCCACAACAACCAATCATTCAGCAAAGCATACAAGCCACACACACACAGTCAAGCCACACACAGTCATTGTCAAAATACAATACTCACACAATCACACAGCACAGTCAAATGCACAATATTCACACAATCACACACACAGAGTCAAACAAACAGTAACGCATCACAGTCAAATACAATATTCACACACAGTCAAACACACAGTGACACACACTGACAGTGAAGCCACACACAAGAGCGTCAAGCCACACAAAGTCGGACACACACAGAATGGAGCGCTTGCACACAAGAAATAGAAATAGATAGGGGCACAAACAGAAAGCAAATACATGAATAAAGAAATCAGAACCTGAATGATTAAACTGATTTCTCTCGAGGTGGGAGGGTGATTCAGATCTTCGTTCCTGAAAACGATTAGAGGTTGATTAAGCAATTATCTTCAACACTACTCACAAGTTTGTAGGACTATGAACAGAAAAGAAAAGTCAAATGTGTTCTTGTTCTACTTACAAGAGAAAGCAAGGCATGTATCATGAGTAAAATTCTTATAGAAAATCTGGCTAAGGTAAGCCATTCATACCTAAAAAATTATACATTTCAAGTTGACAACAGTGATTGCCTCTCATCGCTTCCAAGCCGGTGGCTAGCCTGAAATGGCATGAGCAACTTAAAATGTGAGTGACCACGATGTAAATGATTTCTTCTTGAAAGCAAGAAAAGTAGCTTACCTCATGAGCAGCACCAAAAGTCATATTAGAAAAGAAGATTTAGATGACCTGTGATGTAATAAGCATCATATGAGTCAAAAATACTTGGGAATCAATTTATGATCAAAGTTATCAAGGAATCAAGGATTCAGTTTAAAACAAGTCAGACAAACTGATCAAAATTCATAATCCGGCCATTTGAAAGGATAGAAACTTACCGATGATTTTGTGTATCTTGTAACTCCAATAATCCACTTGGTTTTGTCGTCTTTGACTTTAGCTATAGGTGAGAAGAACCTAAGAACAAATAGAAGTACCCGATTCCTGCAATGTTCAAATGTGTGGTACACGTTATGATGTGCAGGAAAGAATGAGGAAGTGGCAGGGGCTAGGAATCTGGTAACAAAGAGGGCCAAGGCTAGGCTACATTATCCCAATAAGATGCAAGTTGTTTGACGGTACCTTCTAGGAAGAACTTTTGCTATTTCTGCCCATCTATTCCCATATACCCGATGGGCATTAATCAGTGCATGTCCTCCTCAATTGTCCAAGCTTCTCTCTGTATATGTATGAATTCAAAATCAGCTTCATATTTACCAATCAGATCTTCACATAACCAATGTGTTTCTAGATTAGTAAACATTCCCTGTTTGTCTTGCACAAAGGGGCAAATGCAAAATACAACCCATAAACCATAAAAATAAAACAATCAAAAGAGTACCTCTCTTGACATTTCTTGCCTATATGTCCACCTTGCATTGAGACCATTTTGTTGGTCCATACTGCATTTTTTGAGCACAAATATCAGGTGCCAATAGGTAGTTATGGATACAGCCCATCTAAAAACAGAAGTAGCAAAATTTGGCTAAATAAAAGTTTTGGGACTGTCACAAATGTAAAGAACGTAAATATACCTGCATTGTATGCAAACCCAACCCATCAGCATCATGTCTAGATCTACATGGATGTACCTTAAATACTTAGAAAAGCGTTATTCCAGTGACTGGACAACAATAATACAAAAAAGAGTATGGTATCCACATAAGACATAATCACAAAAAAGTTTAGAAAAAAGAATAGTGTTAGATCTGTTCAAATTCAACAAGCAACAATCAATCCTGACATATAAAACACAAGTTATACAAAGCACACCGTCAAGCAAATGCAATACACGCATGGTCACACAAGCACACACCCAATCAAGCACTTGCACACAATCAAGACAAAAGAAACAGACATAGATACGGACACATCACACACACAGTCACACACAATGTAGCACTTGCACACAAGAAACAGACTCCCTCCACATTTTCACATCCGGGCTTGGGACCGGCAGAGGCAGTGTTAAGCCACAACAACCAATCATTCAGCAAAGCAGACAAGCCACACACACAGTCAAGCCACACACAATCATTATCAAAATACAATACTCACACAGTCACACATCAGTCAAATGCACAATATTCACACAATCACACACACAGAGTTAAACACACAGTAACGCATCACAATCAAATGCAATATTCACACAAAGTCAAACACACAGTGACACACACAGACAGTCAAGCCACACACACAAGAGAGTCAAGCCACACAAAGTCAGACACACACAAAATGGAGCGCTTGCACACAAGAAACATAAATAGATAGGGACACAAACAGAAAGCAAATACATGAAAGACCGAAGTAAACTCAGAAAGCTATAAAGAAATACCAGAACCTGAATGACTAAACTGATTTCTCTCGAGGCGTGAGGGTGATTCAGATCTTCGTTCCTGAAAACGATTAGAGGTTGATTAGGTTGATTAAGCGATTATCTTCAACACTACCCACAAGTTTGTAGGACTATCAACAGAAAAAAAAAGTTAAATGTGTTCTTGTTCTACTTACTAGAGAAAGCAAGGCATGTAACATGAGCAAAATTCTTATAGAAAATCTGGCTAAGGTAAGCCATTCATACCTAAAAAATTATACGTTTCAAGTTGACAACAGTGATTGCCTCTCATTGCTTCCAAGCCGGTGGCTAGCCTAAAATGGCATGAGCAACTTAAAATGTGAGTGACCACAATGTAAATGATTTATTCTTGAAAGCAAGAAAAGTAGCTTACCTCATGAGCAGCACCAACAATCATATTAGAAAAGAAGATTTAGATGACCTGTGATGTAATAAGCATCATATGAGTCAAAATTACTTGGGAATCAGTTTATGATCAAAGTTATCAAGGAATCAAGGATTCAGTTTGAAACAAGTCAGACAAAATGATCAAAATTCATATTCCGGCCATTTGAAAGGATAGAAACTTACCGATGATTTTGTATATCTTGTAACTCCAATAATCCACTTGGTTTTGTCTTCTTTGACTTTAGCTATAGGTGAGAAGAACCTAAGAACAAATAGAAGTACCCGATTCCTGCAATGTTCAAATGTGTGGTACATGTTATGATGTGCAGTAAAGAATGAGGAAGTGGCAGGGGCTAGGAATCTGGTAACAAAGAGGGCCAAGGCTAGGCTACATTATCCCAATAAGATGCAAGTTGTTTGACGGTACCTTCTAGGAAGAACTTTTGCTATTTCTGCCCATCTATTTCCATATACCCGATGGGCATTAATCAGTGCATGTTCCTCCTCAATAGTCCAAGCTTCTCTCTGTATGTATGAATTCAAAATCAGCTTCATATTTATCAATTAGCTCTTCACATAACCAGTGTGTTTCTAGATTAGTAAACATTCCCTGTTTGTCTTGCACAAAAGGGGAAATGCAAAATACAATCCATAAACCATAAAAATAAAACAATCAAAAGAGTACCTCTCTTGACATTTCTTGCCTATATGTCCACCTTGCAATGAGACCATTTTGTTGGTCCATACTGCATTTTTTGAGCACAAATATCAGATGCCAATAGGTTTTTGAGCACAAATATCAGGTGCCAATAGGTAGTTATGGATACAGCGCATCTAAAAACAGAAGTAGCAAAATTTGGCTAAATAAAAGTTTTGGGACTGTCGCAAAATGTAAAGAACGTAAATATACCTGCATTGTATGCAAACCCAACCCGTCAGCATCATGTCTAGATCTACATGGATGTACCTTAAATACTTAGAAAAGCGTTATTCCAGTGACTGGACAACAATAATACAAAAAAGAGTATGGTATCCACATAAGACATAATCACAAAAAAGTTTAGAAAAAAGAATAGTGTTAGATCTGTTCAAATTCAACAAACAACAATCAATCCTGACATATAAAACACAAGTTATACAAACCACACCATCAAGCAAATGCAATACACGCATGGTCACACAAGCACACACCCAATCAAGCACTTGCACACAATCAAGACAAAAGAAACATACATAGATACAGACACATCACACACACAGTCACACACACACAATGTAGCACTTGCACACAAGAAACAGACTCCCTCCACATTTTCACATCCGGGCTTGGGACCGGCAGAGGCAGTGTTAAGCCACAACAACCAATCATTCAGCAAAGCAGACCAGCCACACACACAGTCAAGCCACACACAGTCATTGTCAAAATACAATACTCACACAGTCACACATCAGTCAAATGCACAATATTCACACAATCACACACACAGAGTCAAACACACAGTAACGCATCACAATCAAATGCAATATTCACACACAGTCAAACACACAGTGACACACACAGACAGTCAAGCCACACACAAGAGAGTCAAGCCACACAAAGTCAGACACACACAGAATGGAGCGCTTGCACACGAGAAAAAGAAATAGATAGGGGCACAAACAGAAAGCAAATACATGAAAGACCGAGGTAAACTCAGAAAGCTATAAAGAAATACCAGAACCTGAATGACTAAACTGATTTCTCTCGAGGCGTGAGGGTGATTCAGAACTTCGTTCCTGAAAACGATTAGAGGTTGATTAGGTTGATTAAGCGATTATCTTCAACACTACCCACAAGTTTGTAGGACTATGAACAGAAAAGAAAAGTTAAATGTGTTCTTGTTCTACTTACTAAAGAAAGCAAGGCATGTAACATGAGCAAAATTCTTATAGAAAATCTGGCTAAGGTAAGCCATTCATACCTAAAAAATTATACGTTTCAAATTGACAACAGTGATTGCCTCTCATTGCTTCCAAGCCGGTGGCTAGCCTGAAATGGCATGAGCAACTTAAAATGTGAGTGACCACAATGTAAATGATTTATTCTTGAAAGCAAGAAAAGTAGCTTACCTCATGAGTAGCACCAACAATCATATTAGAAAAGAAGATTTAGATGACCTGTGATGTAATAAGCATCATATGAGTCAAAAATACTTGGGAATCAGTTTATGATCAAAGTTATCAAGGAATCAAGGATTCAGTTTGAAACAAGTCAGACAAAATGATCAAAATTCATATTCCGGCCATTTGAAAGGATAGAAACTTACCGATGATTTTGTGTATCTTGTAACTCCAATAATCCACTTGGTTTTGTTTTCTTTGACTTTAACTATAGGTGAGAAGAACCTAAGAACAAATAGAAGTACCCGATTCCTGCAATGTTCAAATGTGTGGTACATGTTATGATGTGCAGGAAAGAATAAGGAAGTGGCAGGGGCTAGGAATCTGGTAACAAAGAGGGCCAAGGCTAGGCTACATTATCCCAATAAGATGCAAGTTGTTTGACGGTACCTTCTAGGAAGAACTTTTGCTATTTCTGCCCATCTATTCCCATATACCCGATGGGCATTAATCAGTGCATGTTCCTCCTCAATAGTCCAAGCTTCTCTCTGTATGTATGAATTCAAAATCAGCTTCATATTTACCAATCAGCTCTTCACATAACCAGTGTGTTTCTAGATTAGTAAACATTCCCTGTTTGTCTTGCACAAAGGGGGAAATGCAAAATACAATCCATAAACCATAAAAATAAAACAATCAAAAGAGTACCTCTCTTGACATGTCTTGCCTATATGTCCACCTTGCAATGAGACCATTTTGTTGGTCCATACTGCATTTTTTAGCACAAATATCAGGTGCCAATAGGTAGTTATGGATACAGCGCATCTAAAAACAGAAGTAGCAAAATTTGGCTAAATAAAAGTTTTGGGACTGTCGCAAAATGTAAAGAACGTAAATATACCTGCATTGTATGCAAACCCAACCCATCAGCATCATGTCTAGATCTACATGGTTGTACCTTAAATACTTAGAAAAGCGTTATTCCAGTGACTGGACAACAATAATACAAAAAAGAGTATGGTATCCACATAAGACATAATCACAAAAAAGTTTAGAAAAAAGAATAGTGTTAGATCTGTTCAAATTCAACAAACAACAATCAATCCTGACATGTAAAACACAAGTTATACAAACCACACCGTCAAGCAAATGCAATATTCACACACAATCACACACATAGTCAAGCCATACACACACAGTCAAGCCACACACATATTCACCATCAAGCCACACACAATCTCACACACACAGTCAAGCCCATTCACACAGTCAAGCCACACACACAATCAAGCCACACACATAATCAAGCCACACACACAAAGTCAAGCCAGTCACACACACAGAATGGAGCGCTCGCACACAAGAAACAAGGATAGATAGGGGCACAAAGAGAAAGCTAATACATGCAAAACTAAAGTAAACCCAGAAAACTATAAAGAAATTCTAGAACTTGAATGAGTAAATTGATTTCTCTAGAGAGGTGAGGGTGATTCAGATCTTCATTCCTTAAAGGGAATAATATATGTTCCACTGAGACTGTCGAACCGAAGAGAAACCATGCAGTTAGATGAAGGATTCTAACTAACCAGTTGGAAAAGTGGGTCCTCGGGTAAATATTTCAATGTGAACTCCCTTCGGCACGAGTATCTTGGGTCGGGTAAATATTTCAATGTGAACCCCCTTTGGCACGAGTATCTTGGGTCTGTATTACGTAGAACTCCATGACCATAGCCAGGAACAACCTATGGATGCAACCAGACATCAGTAATTTATATTTTTTGCTTGTAAGTTCAAATAAGATCAACAGTGAAAAGCAACCTTAGATCTCTATCTCAGATCTCTTGTTCAGCATTCAACTAGAATACTTTAATAGTGCAAATTTCCCATAAACTCATAAACAATAGTCAATGTTAAATCTCAGAATGGGCATGCGTGCAATGGAGGTGGTAACAACTTAACCCAGTGAGATTAAAATTCTAAGTAAATGGCGCGACTCCATAAAGCCGCATAGCATCGATGGTTTCTAATTGGCAAAACAGGATCAAGAGACAAGACGATAATGATGGTTACAAGTTACTGTAGCAATTAATGATAATAAGCTGAATAAACAAGGTATGAGATCACAGGACACTGAGATGAACTAAGAGCCAATAGCTTGTACAATGTAGCAAGAACACGAGAGCGTTGTGGACCAGCACCAGCCAATATTGTGCATGTTATAGCAGCAGCAAGAAACATGTTCCATCAAGATTTTTGAGAATAAAATATGGAGACAATATCAGTTCCAAACACGACTTGCTAATAACCACTGCAGTACTTAAACATGAGCATCAAGTAGGGTAATTTATTACATACAGCCACTACACCGGCAAGGTAAAACAAAGAACCATACAAGACAGAACATTAAAAAGGAGTAAATTGCAGAAGAGAGAAACAAATCTACAACTGAATGGAGTAAGCCTTACTCATCCCCAATTTGGCGTTGCTCAGATACCATAGTATCGAATTGAAGCTTCCAAGAATTTACTCGCATAGCAGACCTACAAGAGATATAAGAAGGGAACTAAATTTTAATCCTTAGTTGTAGACAGATAGATTATTAACTGTTTCTGAACCAACAAACCTTGTATTGTAATTTCAGAACTTCCTGGTTGCTGTTTGTGACCAAAAACGAGGCTTTGTTGATAAAAGCTTCAGCATTCACTGCATCATCATCCTACGAAATTAAGAACTACATTAGTCTAGCTGACAATGCAATGACGACAAAGGTTAAAAACAAGACTAACCTCCAAATAGAGTCGTTCAATCTGGACGCACTTGGATAATTTGTTTGTGTCATCAAGCATCCTGGTTTTTAAGAAGATGGTCAGATTTCCCGGACTTCGAAAATCCAGTGACATGTAAAGAGAGACAAAAGCTTGTTTCAACCTGATTCCTGAGTCCAAGTCAATGCCAGCACAGTTCTGCAAGCTTCTCTCTAATCACTACAACCTGCATATAGATAGCCAGCATGGTTATAGATCAAGAATGTTGCAACACTTTTTTACTCCCTCCGTAAACTAATATAAGAGCGTTTAGAACACTACTACTTAATATTAGTTTACAGAGTGTTCTAAACGCTCATAATAACAACAAGGTCAATTACAAAGTCACCAAAGATATAGTGAGAAGTTACAAAGCCCACAGAAACAGATTTATGTCAGTTATTTGTGGTAGTGAAACAAATCTAGAGATAAACATTCTCTATGAGATTTACATGAAGACACTGGAATACCAGTAAATTCACTGGATGATTTTCTTCCACAAGATGACAAGCATGATGCAGGCATTCTTTGCACATTTTTCTACACAGGTATAAACTAACCAGCTTCGGTCTACATAATCTTTCAATACTAGGTAAAGGACAGACCCAGTGCATAGAAGTCCCACACAAGGTGGGGTCTGGGGAGGGATTATAAAATTAAAATGAGCACACTTATTCTTTGTTTACTTTGATGGTAGCTAATACCTAGAAATATGAATAGCTAAGACCTTTTGACATGATTGCAATAAATAGAAATCATACTGCTCATTAATGGCTAATTTCGGTGTCTGTTTTCAGCAGCTTAACAAAGTTTAATCCCACAAGACATTATAAATTGCAACTTCAACAGGAACTACCAAATAGTAACACAAAAGAAGACATAGATATTTAGATTTCTGAAATGCGGTGCATAAGAGGGACATGATGCACGAAGGTATACATAGATATTTAGGTTTCTACAATGCAACCCATGTGAGCATAAAATGAGTGGCAACTGTAATTCCCTATATTGCATTATTTTCTCTATTCGCAAACAAGATCACGAGGTATTTATAAAACTATAGTCCTTGAGCAATAATTAGTGCTTGATAATTGAATAGATATAACTCGATTTGAGATAAGCTACCTTTCCACTCTTCAGTGTCTTCCATACATATTCTTTAAGTTGGTCGGTTGTGATGTTACTCCCAGTCTGTTTCATTATAGATTTGATTCATAGCAACACTTCCTGCAGTATATGGTGACTATTCTCAGTTTATGCGCATCAAAACAGTAAATACAGCATTTTAAAATAACAAGGCATATGTTTTTCTTCTTCTTAACATCATGTGCAAAAGCAAGTGGGTAAATAGCATAGCCACAAGTTCTGCAATTTGTTCATTTATTACGAACAATTTGTTCCAGGAGATCCATTTGGGAAGCACAAATTGAGCATGATGTGGCAGAGAACATCAACTACACATAAAATCAAGTGTACCTGATTAGCCAGGCCGTGCAGTGGCCCAGCCAAACTGTTCAGTGTCCTTAGCAACCCAATAAAGAGCAAATGTGACATGTCCAGATCCACAAGTCTGTACCTTGAATACTTAGAAAAGCATTAGAATATGATATCCACATAACACACATATCACAAAAAAGTTCAGAAAAAAGAATAGTCAATTGTCTGCACTAAACAAGTATTGGTGTGTTACCTCAGGAACTACCAATACCAAGTTAGCATAAATGATTATATTCGTCAAGACATCAATCACTCCAAGGAAAATTTGTAAGAGATGTGGTTAACTTGGATGAAACACACCATATCTAGTATACTAGCACAGAAGTGATATCAATATTTCTACGTTCCACATCAGATAGTGTAAAACACACCATAGATAGTATAAACACACCACGGCCTACATGGTTTGCACCTCTGAACGCATCCCCATATATGGAAAGATAGACATTGGGAACATAGGCAAAGCATTACAAGAAGAACCCAATTCGAAAGAACATAAGCAGCCATCAGAAGAACCATAACGAATCACACCATCTCTGCGAATAAGATGGGGTTATTCAAGAACGTAAGAACAACCGTAACGACCACGAGCCAAATTAGAGTATCACAAGGGCGCATGCGTTTGAGGTCTGGAAATCACCGACGATCAACGCAGCGACGAAACCGATCTGAAACTGACCTTACTCTGGCCTCTCCCCGTCTCCGTAATCCAAATTCAAAACCAGACGGCGAACACAAAACGCGGGAACGCAAAACGTAATCGTTCATCGCTCGCCGCAAACACGAAATGCGGGATCGTGAGTGTCTCTCAGATAACAGAAGTGCACGCAGAAGTTCAATGATCCAACAAGCTCAGAATCAATATTAACTACTCAATGATCCAACAAACATTACAACAGAATTTTATGCAATAGGATGTCAGAAACTCAATGATCGCACTACAAATTAATTGTCACAAAGTCTAGGAAAATCTAGAAAAGCATTATTCCAGTGACTGGACATGAATAATACAAAAAAAAGAATATACTATCAACATAAGACATAGCAAAACACGCGTATCACTAAAAAATAAGAAAAAAGAAGTTAGCTGTCTACACTAAACAAATACGGAGTACTAGGTCACTAATCACAATACCGAGTTGATGCCATAAAATTTATCATGACAAGCAATAATTTTTCAAGCACACTAACTGGGGATTAGTTCATTGACTTGGAGAAGGCCTATGATAAGATACCGCGGAATGTCATGTGGTGGGCCTTGAAGAAACACAAAGTCCCAGCAAAGTACATTACCCTCATCAAGGACATGTACAATAATGTTGTGACAAGTGTTCGAACAAGTGATGTCGACACCGATGACTTCCCGATTAAGATAGGACTGCATCAGGGGTCAGCTTTGAGCCCTTATCTTTTTGCATTGGTGATGGATGAGGTCACAAGGGGTATACAAGGAGATATCCCATGGTGTATGCTCTTTGCGGATGATGTGGTGCTAGTTGACGATAGTCGGACGGGGGTAAATAGGAAGTTAGAGTTATGGAGACAAACCTTGGAATCGAAAGGGTTTAGGATTAGTAGAACTAAAACCGAGTACATGATGTGCGGTTTCAGTACTACTAGCTGTGAGGAGGAGGAGGTTAGCCTTGATGCCCAGGTGGTACCTCGGAAGGACACCTTTCGGTATTTGGGGTCAATGTTGCAGGAGGATGGGGGTATTGATGAAGATGTGAACCATCGAATCAAAGCCGGATGGATGAAGTGGCGCCAAGCTTCTGGCATTCTCCGTGACAAGAGAGTGCCACAAAAGCTAAAAGGCAAGTTCTACAGGACGGCGGTTCGACCCGCAATGTTGTATGGCGCGGAGTGTTGGCCGACTAAAAGGCGACATGTTCAACAGTTAGGTGTGGCGGAGATGCGTATGTTGAGATGGATGTGTGGCCACACGAGGAAGGATCGAGTCCGGAATGATGATATACGAGATAGAGTTGGGGTAGCACCAATTGAGGAGAAGCTTGTCCAACATCGTTTGAGATGGTTTGGGCATATTCAGCGCAGGCCTCCAGAAGCTCCAGTGCATAGCGGACGGCTAAAGCGTGCGGAGAATGTCAAGAGAGGGCGGGGTCGACCGATTTTGACATGGGAGGAGTCCGTTAAGAGAGACCTGAAGGATTGGAGTATCGACAAAGAGCTAGCTATGGACAGGGGTGCGTGGAAGCTTGCTATCCATGTGCCAGAGCCATGAGTTGGTTGCGAGATCTTATGGGTTTCACCTCTAGCCTACCCCAACTTGTTTGGGACTAAAGGCTTTGTTGTTGTTGTTGTTGTTGTTGTTGTTGTTGTACACTAACTGGGGATTAACAAATGTCAGAGCAAAAAAGTTGGGCTAGTCAACTAGATCACCATCATCACATGAAAACAAGCAGCACATGTCCACGTTATAGGTTTGTTGAAATTTTTGTCCAAAGGAAAGGGACACGACAGAATTCATGGATAAATAAACATGCGCATCAACATGTGATGAACGTGCTTTCATGGATAAATAAATTCTGGAGTTATGCTCACAACAGAAATATATATATATGCCCAGTGTGCAATGACAAAATTCTTGAGTTATGCTATTCAATCTAGAATGTAGTCTAAGGGGAACTAACTAGCAGCAGCTCATCTAGAACTAATAGCAACATCAGGAAGAAAAGAAGGAACCTTTGTCCAACAGTAGCAGCAGCAGGTGTTCAATTAGTTAAGCAGCAGGCAAAACAAAGCAAAGCATGATAAAAAAGAAACAAATTGGAAAGAACATAAACAGTCAACACCATCAGAACTAAGGAATCACCCCATCTAAGATGAGAGCACACACGCCAAAGGCCTAACCGGTACAACAAGAACTCAAGAATTGACAGAGGGCCAACAAGAACTGACAGAGGGCCAAGAATTGACAGAGTATCACAAGAGAGCAACGCAGGTGACGTAACCGAGGAACCGGTCTGAACTAGCACGATAAACGAACATCGCTCCCCGTCTCCGGCCGTAATCCAATTTCGAAACCAGACCTCGTTCATTCCTGCAACCGACGCAAACACGGAACCCAGGACCCGGAGTGCCTCTCGGATAACAGAATCGCACGCAGAAAGAAAGAATTGCTAGTTCGCAAACGAGATGGAGACCCCCGACGAGGCGAGACGGACCAAGAACACACGAGCGCATCGGGACAACGGCGAGGACGAGCGAAATCGAACCGGACGCGACTCTACACGGACGATGATGAAGACGAGCAAAATCTAATCGGACGCTACTCCACACAGACGACGGCGAGGACGAGCAAAATTGAAGCGTACGCGATTCCACACGGATGACGGCGACGAGCAAAATCGAACCGGATGGCAACTCTAGACGGACGAAGGCGACAAGCAAAATCAAACCGGACGAGACCCCAAACGGGCGATGGCGAGGACGAGCAAAATCAAACCAGGCGCAATCCCAAATGGACGAATTGAGCACGAGCAGAAACCAAATCTTGCGTGGTTCTAAACCTAAACGGGCGGGGAATCGAGGACGAGCGAATCCAAACCAGGCGCGAGGAGGCGAGGCGAGGCGGGAGGCACGACCCGGGGCCCCGGACGAAGGGAGGAGGAGCATACCGGCGGGCCACGGCCAGAGTGCGGGGAGGGAGGACAGGGCGCGCCTGGCCGTGGGCGGGCCGCCGGGGAAGGGGCGGTGGCGCCGGCCAGGTCCTTGCCGGAGGCGGCTTGGGCGGGCGGCGGAAACCGGAGGGGAGTGGAGCTGGTGGTGGTGGGTTGGGGCTTGATGCGGACCGGGTGCGCAGGGCGACGGGTCGGTCGGTCGGTCGGCAACGCGGTGCGGCGCGGAGATATTACCGTTGGGAGCTCAGATTGGGATCGGGTGCTCGATGCGGTTTGGGAAATTTCTAGTTTTTGTTAGGGTGGAAAACCAATTTTATTCGTGGAATTCCACAAGAAGTGGGATACATCTGGGGTCATGTGGAGTGCCAAGCCATACATGGTGTCCTGGGCCCTGCTCAAACAAAACTTAGCTAATCTAGGTGCTTCATAATTAACAGCACGACTCTCGAAAGTAAAAGAACATTGAAAAAGAGAAACTTTCAGATTAATCTCACTAATGATAGCTCCATATTGTCCTCGGGTTTTCCTTGTAATATCGAAGACCACCTGTTGGCAGTCCGACGCCACTATAAACTGGTGGATACCCAGATCTTCGGCGAGGGCTAGAGCCTCCCGACACGCCATTGCTTCCAAGGTAGCTGGATCCGTGACTCCTTCAATCACCAGCGCCGAGCTACCGAGAAAATTTCCCCCTTCGTCCCTGCATATTGCCACAGCAGAACCTCCTGTTTTCCCTCGAACTCCAGCGTCCACATGTATTTTGCAGTAACCTTGGGGTGGCCTCTTTGCGTGATTCTTTGCACCGAAAACGTCCGGCTCGTCCTTGTTTGCTCCTTATTGCCTTTGAGGGCTCCGAGCTCAGTAATGAAGCTCGTGATGAAACCATGTGTAGCATGGGGGCTCTAGAAAATTGACTCGTGGATGGCCTTGTGTCTTGCATGCCAAATTGACCATAGTGTCACCGCCACGAGGACAAAATCATCGTGAGAGAATGAGTCTATCAGTGTGAAAAGCCATTGTTTCGCCTTAGGCTCAGTAGTGGTTATGATTTTATGTGTGATCTCTTCCCCCGTAAGTGCCCATACGCTTCTTGACGAGGTGCATTCTACCAGTGAGTGACGCCATGAATCCCGTGCACCACACAGTCCGCCCTGTGGAGAGTCAGCCATGTGCCGGTGACCACGCACATCGTTCGTCGAAAGTGAATGTTTGGCAAGCCGCCATAAGAACATGCGCACTTTTCCTGGGACCTCCATTTTCCACAGGGTTTTCCAAGCTCCCTCCTCTGACCTTGTACTAGACGGCCCTGGTCCCTCTTCAAGCCATGCTTCTCTACGAGCTCTCGTCGCAACCAACATGTTGTAAGCAGACTTCACCGTGAAATTGCCATGTTTTTCGTGATGCCAAGCCCAAAAGTCTGGGAGATTACGGGTACACAGCGGGATCCCAGTATCACTTGAGCATCCATCGGCAGGAACGTCGCCTGAACCAACTGTTTATTCCATGAAGCAGAGTTGCTCAATATCAACTAAGACACCAGCGTTGGTGGATTGGCCATCAGACATCCATAAGGTTGCTTCTGTTCGTCTCTGGGTAACCAGTTTTGTGTCCATATCGTCATAGTGGCTCCATTACCGATTCTCTTGATCAGACCAAGTTTTAGGGTATCCCTTCCTTCTAAAACCGCTCTCCAAACTTGACTTGGATGGCCCCCCAGATCGGCAACCAGAAAATCTTTGTTTGGGTAATAGACGCTCTTCAGAATTCTTGCACTCAGGGACTCGGGATTCTGTAAGAGACGCCAAGCCTGGCGGACCATCATAGCTAAGTTGAATAACTCGAAATCCTTGAATCCCAAGCCACCCATGCTTTTGGGCTGGGTCATAGATTTCCACGAAACCCAGTGGGGTTTTCTTTTTCCCTCTTTGCTTCCCCACCAAAATTTTCTGATAAGCATATTAAGGTGTTCACACAACCCTCTAGGTAGCTTGAAACACGACATAGAGAAGACCGGGACTGCCTGGGCCACCGCCTTCACTAGAACCTCCTTCCCTGCCATGGACATAGTCTGCTCAATCCAGCCCTGCACCTTGCTCCACAAACGGTCTTTGAGATACTTGAAAGCACCATTTTTTGAGTTGCCAATATCTGAGGGCATCCCCAAATACTTCTCGTTTAGAGTTTCATTAGGGATGTTAAGTGTGTCCTTAATCTCTTGTCTGACTGCATCCGGAACCCCTTTGCTGAAATACACCGAGGACTTTGAGTAATTGATGTGTTGTCTAGTTGCTTGACAGTAAGTGTCCAGAACCTGGTAGACCTCGTTGGCCCCCACACCGTTTGCCTTGAAAAACAGCAGGCTGTCATCAGCAAATAAGAGATGGTTCACTGGTGGCGCCAAGGGAGCTACCTGTAGACCATGCAAGTTGGATGGCTCACTTTTTGATTTTAGGAGGCACGAAAGGCCCTCTGCTGCTAGCTAGAACAAGTATGGAGAAATCGGGTCCCCTTGTCTGATACCTCTCGAAGGGATAAACTGTTGCAACTTCTTCCCATTGAACAAAACAGAGAATTTTACTGTGGTGACCATACTCATAACTATATTCACCCACCTCTCAGTAAAGCCCAACTTCAACATTATTGCTCTTAAATAAGGCCACTCAACCCTATCGTAAGCTTTCATCATATCAAGCTTGAGAGCACATGATTGGTGTTTCTTTGCTTTATTCCTCTTCATGAAATGCAAGCACTCATATGTTGTGATGATGTTATCTGTAATCAGCCTGCCAGGCACAAAAGTTGACTGTTCTTCTGAGACTATATCAGGGAGCACTTGTTTCAATCTATTAGAGATCACCTTTGAAGCTATCTTGTACAAAACATTACACAAACTGATGGGACGGAATTGAGCCAGGAGGGTTGGGTTTTTTACCTTGGGAATGAGTACCAAGATGGTGTCATTTATGCACTCGATCGATTCTGTCCCCTCAACAATTCTCAGGACGGCCGTCGTCACATCTTCCCCACAGGTATCCCAATGATGTTGAAAAAAATGCGCCGGAAAGCCATCAGGACCCGGAGACTTAATCAGGAACTTCTGGAACAAAGCATCCTTCACTTCTTGTTGACTGTATGGTGCATTAAGCATCTCGTTCATCGCTTCTGTTACTTTGACAGGAACTGTATCAAGCACCTGATCCTTGTCATGGACTCCCTCGGACGTATACAGATTTTGGTAAAAAATTGGTTGGCATAGCTTCCATCTCCACCAGATTGTCAATAAGCTGTCCATCCGGCCTCTGCAGCGATTTAATCTGATTCTTCCTCCTCCTTCTGCTTGCCCGGAGATGAAAGAAATAAGTGTTCTTGTCGCCATGCATAAGCCACTCCAACCTGGCCCGTTGTCTCCAAAGGATTTCTTCTCTATGATAAAGTTCTGTTAGATTTTCCACAATTTTTAATTCTGCATGAGAAGGACCAAATCTTCCTTCGATCGTGCGCAACTCCTGTAGCTCAGCTTTAAGACGCTGGATGTCGCATCTGATGTGACCAAAATGCGATCTGTCCCACTGAGAAAGATCCGATGACAGCGACTTCAGTTTTTCGATTAGCTGCTGGACCGAATCGCCTTGTCGCTGCGCCCACGCCATCTGAACCACTGGCTCCAAGGCTGGGTCCCGCTCCCATGCAAGTTCATATTTAAATGATCGTGGGGCCCTCCTGCATGCAGCCCCATGCACGTAGCTTACGTATAAGGGGCAATGGTCGCTACCCGCTGCTGTTACATGCTCCAGCCACGCTGAGGGAAAGGCAATTGACCACGCCGGGTTCGCGGCGCCTCTATCCAACCTAACTCTTGTGTATGTGCCTCCCATCACTTTCTTCTCGAAGTTCCAATCATTTCCTTTGTAACCTATGTCCGTCAAACCACAAGTGTCTAGGGCATCTCTGAAACCATCCATTTGGGCTTGACTCCTGCTTCCCACACCATTGTGTTCATGTGCATGGAGGGCTTCGTTGAAATCGCCCAAGACTAGCCAAGGAACTTGATTAGAACCAACTATACCTCGGAGTGTATCCCATGTCCTGTGCCTCTCGGTCACTTGAGCTTCACCATAAATGAAAGTGACCCTTGTTTTGACATCAACCATCTCATCAATAGTTACATCAGTATGGTACTTCGAGTAACCAGAAATATCAAGCTTTATTTCATCATTCCAAAAATACCAAGACCTCCACTTCTACCCGAGCTACTGATTGCAAAACTATTATTAAAGCCCAAAGAACCCTTCATATTCTCGACCCTCGATCCCTCTATTTGTGTTTCAAGAATGCAAAGTACAGAGGGGGCAAATTGCTTCGTCATATCACGAAGCTCTCTAACTGTCGCGGGTTTGCCAGCCCCGTGACAGTTCCAGCACAGTAGACTCATTGCGCTTGGCGCGACCCCTGTGGGGGCCTGCCAGAATGCGCATCAGAGTTTTTGGGTACTGTCGGATTCTTCCCACTGTTTTTGTCGCTGGTCATCCCTCCGGTCTTGTTCCTCTTTGTCTCCTGCTTGGTCAATGGGCTGACTGGTGTTTCTGGGGCTGGCAACATCAGCAACTTTCCTGACGAATCTGTTGCTGGCGGCTTGATCACTAAAGCTGCAGGGTCCGTCACATCAGCTCCCCTTTTTCTGTTATTCTCTGCCTCCCCCATAGTGACATCCAGACCTGGGCTAATGTCGTTGCTGAGCTCACGTGAAACATCAGCATTTTGTGTTGATCCACATGAAATTTCTAGTAGGATGGTCGATGCATAGGCGGTTCCGTGCAAACCACGGTGCGGGCACATGGGCTATCCGGCCCATTTGGTCGTGTTAGGTTGTGTGTCATGTTTTATCTAAAAAATATATGTTTTTTTAGGATTACCGCGTGTTTCATTAATCACAAACATAGTGAATACAAAGCACACAGGAACCGATAAGAAAGTCCGAGAGAAAACACGTGCTCCCACAACTTTGCGCGAAACCCCTCCAAGAAAATAAAATCACATTGAAGACCATAGGAATTCCGGCAACTGTCGTCATCACCGACATCATCGCAGAATTCAGAGGAGAACCATAGCCAAGAAGGGCGTTGTCAGCCGATGAAGAAGTCTTCCAAGGACGAGGCCTTTTATCATTGTGGCGTGTCGGTCGGGGATCTTCCCTGTCCTGCTCGAATTCCGGAGTTATTGTCAGTCGTCGATGTCGTCGAGGCCGAGCACCAGATCAGCCGCAAGTCAAGATCCGGAACCACCATCCTCTCAAAGTCATCGGTGATGTCACCAGGGATGACAACCACCGGGCATGGACTTAAAACCGCCTTCCAGAAGGATCGGCGGGAGACTGAGCCCACCTGCTCGTCGATGCCGCCATTGACGACATCGAGAAGGGACTGGAGCTTGGGCATTATTCCTTGATGCGATGCCGCAGTCACCATCAAAAATAGCGCCGCGCTACACACAATACCTTGCATTGCAGTCGCTTCCCCGATGTAGCCACATGGAGACGCTAGACTCGCTGATCGAAAGGAACAATGAATACACATATCCACGAGCCTCTGAACACTGTCATGAAGGACGCCATCGAGATGATGCCAGGACTCGGGAAATCTTATTCGACACAGTGCCGCTAACACCATTGAAGTGACGCAGGAGGACCAACCTACCCTAAACCTATCTACACACCTAAGGTGGAGAACCGGGGCTCCTCCATCTAGCCGTTGTCGAGGCAAACGGAGGAGGAAGGAGCCCGCGGACTCGCTGACGGCTGAGGCGGGATTGGAGGTGCCCTCTCTGTGCGGCTTTGGAACCGTTAGAGAGACACACTAGGGAGGTTGTGGGTTTGTGTAAAGAGGGAGGGAAAATATGTTGGTGCAAAAGACATTTGCAATGTTTTCATTTCATTAACATCAACTTAAGGTCCAACTTGTTTCAAATAAAAAACTTGAGGTCCAACTAATTGCCCAACTAGAATAGCAAGGGTACGTGTCCGAATTGACTGTGTTTGAGGTGACTTCTGGCGATAGTCCCACGGCCGACGTGGTGCCAACTCTTCCCTCCCCGTTGATCCCCTCCCTCTTCCAATTTGATCCTTCGTCTGTCTTTGAGATCCACCACTACTCCCCCTCATTTGTTCTTATCCCTTCTCTCATAATTGATTTCTCTTCCTCTAGTGTTGTTTCAAGTGGCCGGGGTGGGATTTTCTCAAGTCCTAGTGTTGAGTGAGGCGCATTGAAGGAAATACAAAAAAGTAATAGTACTTAAGTGTACAAGCAAACTAATCATGTTGGGGAGGGTCCTCGCCCATGCTGGCCACCCCATGCCCCTCTAGTTATTTCACCCTATCAATCCTCTATTCATCATCTCTCTTGATCGTTCTCTCAATCCATGGCCTCCTTAGTCATTGTATATCCCAAAATGAACCACGCTTGGCGCATGTGTGTTGACTACCAACCCCTAAACAACGCATGCCCCAATGATCCATTCGTGCTGCCACATATCGATCAAGTGATCAATTCCATGGTCGGTTGCGAGCGTTTGCGTATTTTGGGCGTATATTCAGGCTATCATTAGATAAAAATGAAGTATTCAGACGATATCAAGACTCCTTCATCATCTCCTATGAAACTTTCTCCTAATTTTCATGCATTTGACCTAAAAAATGTTGGTGCGACTTACCAATGGTGTATTAAAAAATGTTGACACTAGTGGGGCGCCAGAAACTTCCACACCTTTGTCAACGACATCGTGATAAAGTCCAAGTGCGGGGATGATCTCGTGGCGGATCTGGCGAAAACCTTCACAAACCTCACGCAGATCAACTCAAATGTTGACCAAGAGAAATGTATAATCAGATTACCTGCAGAATCTCCTTGGTTTCATCATTTCTGTATGCAAGATTGAGGCCACTCGGAGAAGGTCAAAGCGATCCTAAAGATGGCCACACAAAAAAATCTGAAGGTTGTGCAGTAATTCATCGGTTGCATTGCAGCCCTTAGGGCATCTCCGATGGCGACCCTCTAACCGCTCGCATACGACCGGACCGCAGAAGCCATCCAACGCGTGACTGTATCGGTCTGCGACGCAGTCCAGACGTGTTTTCTCCCGCAAGTTGGTGACAAAGTTGGGGGGTTGCGGGAGTCCAAACAGCAGCCACGCAGGACTCCGACACCCCAAGCCCATCCAATCCCCCCTCTCGGTCTCATTTCCTTCCACTATGTCCTTCTCATCCTTGCTTTGCATCCACACCCTCCACCTCCCCCGCCACCGTTGTATGTCTCTGGCCGCCATAGAGGCATTGTCGGTGACGCGCTCTCGCCTTTACGACGTCGTTGTCCACCCAAGAGCCGTTTGTACCCAGGTACACTTCCCCACTCCTCGTCGGCGACCTCCATGGCGGACAGCACGGCCAACAGGTGTTCAGTCAATTGCCATTGAGCTTATTTTCAAACGCTATGTTGTTTTTTAGTGTATGAATGATGATGAGCTACTCAACAATGGAGTATGAGTTATTGTGCAATGTGTGGTTGGGCGTATCCGCAGATTTAGTAAGCAGAAGCTGAGGGGGACCTTCTGGCAGCAGGTGCATGAATTATTTCACGCACGAAAGCACACTGCACCCTACGACAGTTACATCAATCAACAACACAATGTGAGGTCGTTATCGTATCGCTTGCATGCCATCCAGACCAGCGTAACCAAGTTTTATCAAGTGGTTGCTCAGCTGGAGGCAAGGTGGCCATTGCATGCGGCAGAGGAGATCATAAGTTTTGCTTCCTCTTGCTCAACATGTTTAAATTATTCATTCACTCAAAGTTGGTCTACACATTATGTAGCCCGCACGCACTGCCATGATGTACCACATGATAGAGGGATGGTCATTTACGTACACACACTGTTGGATGAAACTAAAGAGGGAGTATGTGTGGGACGAACTGATCCGTTGAGGAAAAACTTGTTGGACATCCGGTTAATCCAGTTGAATTAGAGACATTGTTGTACTAAACTTATTTACATGCTACGTATGGATGATTCATGCTATTTTTCTATCCGAACTTTGATGAATATCAACCGGTGTGCATGAATTTCGTCCTGTTAGTTAAAATGTGGGTTGAAACGTATGTGGATAGCGTTGGATGGTGACCTCCCGAATCTGCGTCTGCAAACTGGCCCCCTGTCAGTGGACAGATGCCTAGGGAAATTTGCAGGTTCCTGTAAGTGCATTTAGTGCCACCCCTAGTTGGTTTTGGAGTATTGACGACAAACATGGTTGAGGGACTAATGTGTTTGTGAGAATTGCAGGATAACACAGGTAGTGTCCCTCATTGATTCGGTTTACCTACCAGAGATGACCCCTAAAAATGTGTGAAGACAATGATGGTTCGTGAAGACATTCACGACGAAGATTATGACACGTGAAGCTATTCACTTGAAGACTATCGAGTGCGAAGACACAATTGTTTCGTAGTTTCCTTTTCTTCTTTATTGAGTCATAGGAACCACCGTATTGTTAAGTGGGGTCCAAGTGAACAAAGTCAGAGTGACTGATGTGATGCTCAACCAAATCCTATGTCTTCGAGCGAAAACAATGAGAGAAAATCTTATCCAGCTGGATGAGTCAGCTTTGCTTGTAGCCCAAGCCAAGCTGTCGCGTGTGTTTGGAATCTGACCGTTGGACACGTGTCAGTTCCTTAGTGACCCAGGATCATTTTGGACATATCAGGTCGGGTTGCCTCCTGGCTATAAATAGCCCACCCCCTACACCATAAATTGGTGGCTGCTTAGAGTTAGAGCATGGCTTTTGTCGTTTGAGAGCAACCCACCTCCGAAGCATTTGAGAGAGAAATCCTTGCAAGGATAAAGCCCAAAACACCCAGAGCCAAAGAGTGTTAGGCATCACTGAAGTCTTTCTGTCCGAGTGATCTGAAGACTTGTTACACTTAAGGACTGTGAATCCTCCAGCCGATTAGGCATCGCGTTTTGAGCATCCAAGAGTCATTGTGGATTGCCGGTGAACAAAGTCTGTGAAGGTTTGGAAGTCTACCTCGAAGACTTACCAGAGTGATTGGGCGAGGACTGGGTGTCCTTAGCTCAAGGGGAATAAGGTGAAGACACGGTCTTCTGAGTTAAATCTCAGCCTCCCTAACCAGACGTACAGTTGTCACATCAACTGGAACTGGTCTACCAAATTCTTGTCTTCGTCAAGCTACTAGTTCTGTCCTCTACTCTCCTTACTTTACAGTTGTCTTCATGAAGTCATTGCTTGCTTGTCAGATCCGTTTGACTTCACTTTGTGAAGACTATTATCTGTTTAGCTTCGTACTATCTTCCTTTCTGATCCCATCTACCTAGTTGTAGTTAGTCTTCATACTTTCACTGAATTGTATGTATGACTAATGCTAGCCTAGTGTAGTTTTCATTCTGCTGCTTACTATATAGGCTCAGTTTACCTGTTTGTCTTCAAAGCCACCGTGTTTTGAAGACTTTCATAAAAATCGCCTGTTCACCCCCCTCTAGTCGATAACTAGCACTTTCAATTGGTATCAGAGCAAGGTACTCCCTTGTTCTGTGTGATTTAGTTTAACCACCTAGATTTTTAGCTATGTCGACTGTAAGGATAATCAAGGTCTTCGTTGCGTGCCCCGTCTTTGATGGCACTGACTACCCCTACTGGAAGAACAAGATGCGCATGCCTCTTGAAGCCATTGATGTTGATCTCTGGTATGTCTTCAAGATTGGCATTCCCAAAGTCGGTGAAGGTGTCACCGCTGCTGATGTCAAGAGATTTGCTCAATTGGACTCAACCGCCAAGAACATCATCTATGGTCATCTGACCAAAGGGCAGTATGGCCGTGTGAGTGCACTAGAAACTGCAAAGTTGGTCTGGGACTGGCTGTCCAAGGTCAATGAAGGCGTCTCAACTCAGAGAGACTCAAGAATCGATGTTCTTCGCAATCTCTTCAATCGCTTCAAGAGAAATGACAATGAAAATGTCCAGCTCATGTTCGATTGCTTGACTGATATCACCAATGAGCTTTGTGCTCTCGACACCACTGAGATCACCAAGCATGATATCGTGTAGAAGCTTCTGAGATCACTTGACAACTTGTTTGACACCTTAGTCTGATGATTCAAGAATGTCCTGACTTCAAAGATCTCGATCCGTTTGACATACTTGAGAGGCTCAACACACATGAGTTCCAGCTATCTGAGAAGCGTGGTATCTATGAACCCAACTATGGCTGAACCCGTGCTTTGAAGGCTAAAGCTGTTTCCTCATCTGAAGAAGAATCTGACTATAGCTCTGGTGATCCTGAAGAGTTTGGCAAAGAGCTTGCAATGCTCGTGAGGAAGTTCCAAAAGTTCTCCATGAAGAATCAATTCAGCAAGTCTTCAAGATCTAGCTCAAAGAATGACGAGGCTTCATCACGTGACTACAAGAAGAGGACTTGCCACAAATGCAAGAAGATGGGCCACTACATCTCCGAGTGTCCTCAGTGGGATAAGGAATCAAAGAAGAAGAAGAAGAGCAAGGAATATGATTCTGATGACAAGAAGAAGAAGAAATCTTCAAAATCTTCTTCAAAGTCTTCATCAAAGTCTTCATCTCACAAGAAGACCTCATCAAGCAAGGCTCATGCATTTATTGGCAAGGAAATGGATTCAGAGGAGGAGTCTGCCTCTGAGAAGGCGTAGGTGGAGTCTTAGGAGGAGTCTGATTCTAGCGTGGCAAGCCTGGCTCTGGCATCAGCGTTCATCGCCAAGTCAATCTTCAACACTAAAGACAATGGTCGAAGCATTGAAGCCAAAGCTGCTGCTGCTGATGATGATGATGACTCTGCTCCTACCTACTACTTCATGGCACGTGGTGCCAAGGTAACTTCATGCGATGCCTATTTCCAAACCTCTAGTGAAGATGACTCTGAATGTGAATCCAAACCTAGCTATAAGACACTTGCTAAAATTGCAACTGAGCAACAAACTGCTATGGAACATATTCAAAAGCTGCTAGACAAAAGTGATGACCTGTTGGATGCGGAAATGAATCAAACTCAATCCTTAATCAAAGACATTAAAAGTCTTCATGTTAAGTACGAAGATCTTGAAAGTCGTCATGAAACTCTCTCAGCCTCTCATGAGAAGCTTTCCTACGATTATCTTCAAAGGAAGCAGGATCTAGAGAAACTGAGAGCGTCTCATGAAGATCTTCAAAAAGAGAACGATTCACTATTCTCCCAACAAATCAGTACCGCTCAGGTAGAATTTGTTCCACCATGCTTAAAGTGTCTTGAGCGCGATAATGCTGTCTCTATTGCTGAATGTTCTACTGCTTCTGATGTTGCAATATCTTCAACTGCTGATGTGGTAACTAACCCCTCTACTGAGGATGCTACTGCTAGTGCTGATGAGAATGCTAGATTGAAGACATTGCTTGAGACCAGCATGTACAAAAGCCTCAAAGGGCATCAAACCTTGTGCGATGTCCTCAAGAAACAGATTCTGAACTGAAACCCTAGGAAAGAGGGTGTTGCGTTAGAGAGGAAAATGAACGTTGATGGTTCATATTGGATGCCTGAGCAGTACCCCAAAACCACCTGGGTTGCTGCTAAGGATCCTTTAGTGGACCCATCCACTTTATCTGGCTTCACTTGTGCTAACCCAATTGTTATTAATGAATCCTTTGATGCCAATTATAAACTGTTTAAGAATCAGAACGGTGAAGTGTTTGCCAGGTACATTGGTACTAACTGCAGGAACGGGTTGTCGGTGTCAAAACCGACGGATCTTGGGTAGGGGGTCCCGATCTGTGCGTTTAAGGCTAAAGGTAACAGGAGGCAAGGGACACGATGTTTTACCCAGGTTCGGGCCCTCTCGATGGAGGTAAAACCCTACTTCCTGCTTGATTGATCTTGATGATATGAGTATTACAAGAGTTGATCTACCACGAGATCGTAGAGGCTAAACCCTAGAAGCTAGACTATGATGATTATGATTGTCCCTATACGGACCAAACCCTCCGGTTTATATAGACACCAGAGGGGGCTAGGGTTTACACAGAGTCGGTTACAAAGAAGGAAATCTAATATCTGGATCGCCAAGCTTATCTTCCACGCAAAGGAGAGTCCCATCCGGACATGGGACAAAGTCTTGAGTCTTGTATCTTCACGGTCCATCAGTCCGGCCAAAGTATATAGTCCAGCTTTCCGGATGCCCCCTAATCCAGGACTCCCTCAGTAGCCCCTGAACCAGGCTTCGATGACGATGAGTCCGGTGCGTAGATTGTCTTCGGCATTGCAAGGCGGGTTCCATCTCCGAATACTCCAAAGTAGATTGAGGATTGTGTCTAGCTTTGCGAGATAATTTCCGCACACCACCGTAGAGAGCATAACACTTCATAAATCTGATCTGCTGACAATTTTTTGTATGGTGTGCTCCTACGCCATGGCCCGGCCCAACATGAACCGATTTTTCTTGGCCTGCCTCGATACGTGTTGCGAGGTGGTTTTATTGGCACACCTTGCCAAAGCAGAGATCGTGTTCCCCTTATCGCGGGATTTTCCATCAATACGGGTGCGTGCAACCCCACGACGCCTGTTGGTATGACTCCATGTTTTTAGGTAAGTCCCAAGCGGTTACGCTGAGGACACTTGATATTCACCCCCTTTATAGAGGGGCCGAGGCCTATCCCTCTTTTCTACCACTCTTGCGCCTTTTCGCATCTCGAGTTCTAACACCCGAAGCCCAAGCTCAAGCACTTCGGATGTTCAATCATGTCTCGATCCAACCTTCAAGGCCGGTGGATGGCCTCCTCGGTCACAGAGGAGGACATCGCGAAGCTTAGGGAGGTCAGATATCTGACCGCCGACATCAAGCACATGCTTCCTGCTCCAGGGCAGGTCATCCCTACTCCCGAGCCCAACGAGAGCGTCGTATTTGTTTCTCACTTCCTCCGCGGCTTAGGCTTCACCCTTGATCCCTTTGTGGGAGGGCTCATGTTCTATTGCAGGCTATATTTTCATGGTCTAGCTCCGGACGCCATCCTTCACATCTCGTCATTCATCACTGTGTGTGAAGCTTTTCTCCACGTCACCCCGCACTTCGGCTTATGGCTCAAGACCTTCAATGTGAAGCCGAAGATGATTGAGGGGCAACGCAGAGTGCGGAGGTGCTGTAATAAGCAGGAATGCCGACGTCCCATGGCCAGAGGGCTCCTTCCCAGAGGTGTCCGATCTATGGCAGCGGAGGTGGTTTTACGTCACGGCTCCCAGAGGCACAAAGTGGGTGGCTGCCCCCGACTTTCGTTCGGGCCCTCCGCCTCAACTGGCGTCATGGGCCAATGTAGGACGGGATTGGGGGCCTGCTAATGATGTACCAACATTGCAGAGCCGCATCCGGGAGCTTCTTGAGAGGGACATTAGCCTTGTCAGCATAATTCAGGTAATGCTAGTCCGACAGATGTTGCCGTGCAAACGCCGGCCTCTCCGGATGTGGGAGTTCAATCCGGAAGGTCCGCGGACTATTCTACACTTCTTCGGCATGACGCTCGAAGGGATGTGTAAGTTATTCTTCGGACCACAAGTAAAGTGTCCGGACACCACCGAGGATGCGAGCCTGAGCTGCAACCGCCTAGATACCCAAGTAAGTAAACCAGAAACCGAACACTTCATTTATAGTTATCATAACATTATTATGAAAATCCTCCGTGGCCAGGAATGGCTCAGCAAGGCGGAGAGAATCAGGTATCCGGCGCCACTTCCCGAAGGCTCGTCTAACCCCGCCATAGCCAAGATGTTTGGTCGTGTGCTAAGTAAAGTGCACACGGGGAAAGACGAAGGGAAGAACAAAGAAGCAGAACTTCACACATTGCACATCCAAACCGGGGGAATTGCTACCACCCAAAGGAGGATAGTCGGGGAGGGGAATCTAAGGTCTCCTCCCCTCGCGAGCAGAAGAGGGCCGCCTCCGAAGACTTGGAGACGGAGGCGCCCAGACAAGGGAAGAAAACTTCACTAGGGGCCCCTACCCCGAAGGGCGTCTTCACCGCGCCATGCCTGCAAATGGGCCAGCCCTCAGCCGAGCTGTAAGTTAATCGTAAATACAAAGTTAGTGCTTCCTCCTCAGTAACCAGGATCCATTCTTTGTAGTCCGGCTAGCAGCTCTTCTCGACAGAGTTCGTCTTCGGGGGATCTCCTTCCGGATATGATGGAGAGTGAAACCCCACCAACCTCTCTGCCTCATGGGGCGGGCGACCCTGAGGTGTCGTCACGGAGGAGTCCAGATTTGCCGAGGCCAGAAGCTAGTACTTTGGCCGCCCTGAGCCCGGAGCGTTTGGCTCCCACGGGGGGCGATAAGAAAGGTCCGGCACAGTTCGGCGACCAGCCGGATACGACGGGCCTTCTGGAGCGAGCTGCTCACTCGGAGGATCACCATTCATTAATGAGCATGGTGCTTGAGAAGATTTCATCCACCACAAGCGGGTTGAATGAAGCCTTTAGGAGCCTTCTCAAAGGCTTTGAGGTATGTAATGGAATACACAATTCTTGATTGTGGCGCACGCGCTAGGTGTGCTCCATATGGATAGTAGCCCCTGAGACTCTGGTTGCCAGCCCAAGGCGGCAAACGGAGGATCACATCATTGAGTAATGATCATACTGTGTTTATGCACAGGTGGCTAAGGGTCCGACAGCCGACCGGTCCATTGAAGTCGCCGAGCTGAGGCGACAAATTGGAGTTATTGATGCCGGTATCACACTTGTGAACGAGCAGCTTAACGAGTCACAAGGTATGTGCTCTGCTTTCCTTATTTGTTATAGGAAAAACTAATAGGAGCATAATGTTAATGTTATATGCTTGGACTGTAGACGGAGCTGCTTCCGTGGAAGCCCTGAGGGAGGAACTTGCCCTGGCCAAGGAACAAGCCCGGGCTAGCAATGCGACTGCCCTAAAGGCGGCCGAAGAGTTGAGAGCCAAACAGGCTGCTCGTCCCCGAAGCAAAGACAAAATAGCTAAGATGGCTGTAGAGCTGAAAAATGCAGCCAACCGGTATGAGCTCCTTGAAAAAGAGAATAAGGCTAATTCGGCTGACCTGAAGAAGGCACTTGATGCAGCCAAGGAGACGCGGTCCGAAATTAGGGATGCGCGGGAGGAGCTTCGACAGGCTAGAGAAATCGCGGCTGGAAACCCCTATTTGTTGCGGATGAAGTTTTTAGATTCGAAGTACGCTCCTCTGGATCGACGCTGGAGCCCTGCAGACGCGTATGCGGATTTGGCGAAGAGTACGGCTGATGCGGCCAAGTTTTTCGAGGATCAGGAAGATAATGAAGTGGAAAAGCTATTCTGGTCGCAATTCAGCGCTCCAACGCGCCATTGCCGTTGAGTGAGAGGATGGCTGCTGTGGCTGAGCTCCATAGGCTGTCCAGTCTTGCAATGCATTATGTAATAGACCATCTATGGCCGAAGGGGCCTAAGCCGGACAGTTATTTTGGTTTAGCGCAACAATTCCTTGGTGCCGTATCGCGGATCGATGCCATGAAGAGGTCGGCGTGCATAGAGGGTGCACGGATGGCTCTTGCCCGCGTTAAAGCATATTGGACAGATATGGAGGCCACCATCATTGCAACCCAGAATCCGACGGGAGGCCAGGATCCGGCCGAGCACTACTTGGAGCAGGTAGCAGAAGGTTCTCGCTTAATAGAGGCTCAGTGCTCGAAGAATGTCATGTTCGAGTGACAAATCGTTTCATTGTAAAAACAATGTTATTTTAATTATGGAGGCTATGTTTATACTTTTTGCCCGAAAGTGTTATTGTGCCTCCTGTGCGGCCGTTTTATGTATATATGCAATTTTGAAAGTTAGCAGTCGTTGCCTTCAGCCCCCACGCATATAATGCGGGGGTGTTCGCGAAAATATGCGTAATCACACTTGATCCAACGTCTTGGTCCATTAAGGAGGTGATCGCACGTCGAGCTAGGCAACTGGACTATATAGCTTTAACACTTTCACTTAGCCATAGGAGTTTGACGGTGGGGCTACCATGTAACCCTTGGTACTTTTGCGTGCATCCGAACACGGGCGCGTGTGCACATGACCGTTTCCCGGTCCTTCATTAATGCGGAGGAATCCTAAAGATTCCGCTAAGTCTTCGAGTGGTTGAACAGTCTCTCGCTATATCATGACAGTCAGTTTTCGGCTTTCTCTACTGAGGTGCTCATCCGGAATAATCAGGGCACAATCGCAGTAGTTCTCCTTTGGCCGCCTTAGCCGATAAGAATGGAACGTAAGGCGGCAAACCCAGGAGCTGGGCAAACTCAACATTTGACCAAAGACATGATTCGGAGCTGATGCATATAAGGCCAAACTCGTGACGCCGAACACTCCCGAAGGTATTCGGACTTTATAACATATACTGGGCTGAGTAACACCCTTTATTATGAACCCTGTATTTCTAGGTACGTGCATTAGTCTATCGTGGCGAAATGCCAATAACGGCAGTATCCTTTGTGGGTGTAGTACCCATGGGATGTGTAAGCAACAAAAGACAATAAAGAAGGTTTACACAGGGGCTTAATCTAAAGAGAAACCTTTGAGCGGGGCCCTGCTGCACGTCTGCGCCTTTGTCTCCGTTGTGCCGTGTCCTGGGAGGATGTTGCACGAATGGTGTCTGTAAAAAGGAAAACTCATGTAGAAGAGTATGATGTAAGCGTGCGAAGAGTTGGCTATCACCAATGGATAGTAAAAGTGTAAGACATTGGCCTGTTAATAAGGTCAAGCCAAGAGTTGGGCTTTATTAAATATCTATAGCCCATGTTGTCCTCTATGGGATTACATGTGTGGCGCCCAGATCAGGTTTATCTGGGCTGCCAGACTCGTCTAACCGTGTCCGTGGTCTTAACAACCAATCATGCTTTCTGGTATTAGAGGCCGCTTAGAGTCCGGCTGCTGGAGTCGTCTCATACTCTTCCGCGCGTAAGGAACGCTCTGTATTTCCGTTGACAGTGATGACTCCACGTGGACCGGGCATCTTGAGTTTAAGGTAGGCGTAGTGCAGTACTACGTTGAAGCGGGCAAAAGCCGTTCTCCTGAGCAATGCATGATAACCACTTTGGAGGGGGGCGATGGTGAAGAGTAGTTCTTCGCTTCTAAAGTTGCCTGGGGAACCAAATGTCACCTCTAGTACGAGGGAGCCCCTACAGCGGGCTTCGACGCCTGGTACCACCCCTTCAAAGGTGGTGTTACTTTGGCTGATTCTGGATGGGTCTATCCCCATCCTGCGGACGGTGTCCTGGTATATTAGATTAAGACTACTGTCGCCGTCCATGAGGACGCGAGTGAGATGGTATCCGTCGATGATTGGGTCGAGCACCAAGGCAGCTGATCCTCCGTGCCGCATACTGGTCGCGTAGTCCCTGTGATCGAAGGTGATCGGGCAGGCCGACCAGTGGGTAAGTTTGGGGGCAACAGGTTCTATAGCGTACGCGTCTGTGAGCGTGAAATCGCGCCTTCTCGTGGGTATGTGAGTCGCGTGGATCATGTTTACTGTTTTTACCTCTGGTGGGATTTTTTCTGTCCCCCAGTGTTCGGCTGGCGAGGCTCATCCTCGTCTTCACTTGGTGTTTCCCTTCCCTTGTGTTCGGCATTTAATTTGCCGGCCTGCTTAAAGACCCATCATTCTCTATGAGTGTGGTTCGCAGGTTATTTTGGGGGTGCCATGAATTTGGCACAGTTTGTCCAGGACTTTGTTCAGGCCGGACGGTCCCTCTTTGCTGCCTTTAAATGGCTTCTTTTGTTGATCAGGTCGAGAGCCTCTGAATCTGGCGTTGACCGTTGTGTTATTAGGACTTTCTTCCTTGTTTTGACGTTTGTTTTTATTGCGCCGTGACTTCCCGTTGCCATCCCTGATTTCGGATGTACTTGGGTTGCTGGTGCCTTTACGGGCCAACCAACTGTCTTCACCCGCGCAAAAGTGGGTCATAAGGCTTGTTAAGGCCGCCATTGTCCTCGGCTTTTCTTGGCCGAGGTGTTTGGCGAGCCACTCGTCCCGGATACTATGCTTGAAGGCCGCTAGGGTTTCAGCATCCGGACAATTGACAATTTGATTCTTCTTAGTGAGGAATCTGTTCCAAAGCTTGCGGGCGGACTCTCCGGGCTGTTGGATTATGTGACTTAAATCGTCCGCGTCCGGAGGTCGGACACAGGTCCCTTGAAAATTGGCCCTGAAAGCATCCTCGAGTTCCTCCCAACTTCCGATTGAATTTTCGGGGAGGCTTTTCAACCAGTGCCGAGCTGGTCCCTTCAACTTGAGGGGAAGGTATTTGATGACGTGAAGGTCGTCCCCACGAGCCATGTGGATGTGCAGGATAAAATCCTCAATCCAAACCCCGGGGTCTGTTATTCCATCATATGCCTCTATGTTCACAGGTTTAAAACCCTGTAGAAATTCGTGGTCTAGTACCTCTTCGGTGAAGCATGGAGGGTGAGAAGCCCCTCTGTATCTGGACATGTTGTGGCATGCCGTCGGCTGTTGTTGTGTCCGGTGCTGATTCCGAACTGGTACTCGATTAGTCTGATTGTTTTGGTGACCATAGTCCTGCGCCGGGGCGTGTCCTCTAGATCCATAGATGGACCTCGTCGCGCCGGCCTTTTTATCCAGGAGCTCACGTAAATCGTGTGCGGCATCAGTAGTTGCTCTATTACGGTTATGAAGTGGTTGGTCCAGCCTACTGGCCGTATTGTTCTTCGGTGGAACGGCCTCGTCGTCGAATTCTGGCAGTAGCTTGCGCTTTGGGTAGCTCTTTGTGTGGCGATCATCGTCGTATTTTTCTTAAGTGTCTAGCACTTTATTCCATCTGCGATTGAGCGTTTCCTGTGCGGCTTTAAGCCTTTGCTTCTGCTTCTTTAGACTTCTCGCAGTGGCCATATGCCTTTTGTGGAGGTTATCTCGTTCCGAACGTGTTTCCGGGATGATGAATTCGTCGTCGTCCGGACTGTGCTCCTGTCCCGGGGCAGTTTGATGAGTTCGTCTCTCGGGATCACTGTGATCGGGCGTCCGCTCCGGGCTGTGTTCGGCATGACCTGGCTCATCCTGCTCCATGGATGGGTCCATATGGTCGTTGTTGCCTTCGGAGTTGACTGGGGTGTCAATCTTTCTAGCGTTGTTATCGCTATTTTTACTGTGGCTGGACTTAGAGTGGCGTCTGCGCCGTTGTTTTGGCTTTTGTCCGGGGGTTTTATCCTCCGTTTTGTCACCATCGTCCTCCTTAGGCGTATCCACCATGTATATATCATATGATGAGGTGGCAGTCCAGCGCCCCGTGGGTGGTGGTTCTGAATCATCTCCTGCGTCGACGTCCATACCGTCGGTGTCATCGGAGTCGAAGTCAAGCATGTCTGTTACGTCGTCGACAGTGGCTATGAAGTGGGTGGGCAACAAATTTCTTCGTCGCCTTCTTCCCCCTTGAGCCGGGCATAGTTTGGCCAAGAGTCTCCTGACAGAGAGAGAGACTTTAATGAGTTCAGCATGTCGCCAAAGGGCGAGTACTGGAAGATATCCGCAGCGGCGAATTCCATTACCGGAGCCCAGCCAGAATCGGCGGGCTCGGGGGCGCGCGGTCTGGGACCTACAACCGAACATGAGTCCAGGGGTCCGGAGACACAGGCTTCCTTGGGGATGAAGTCTGTGTTCGGCTCCACCACCGATGAGTGTGCGGCCTCCGGGGCGGAGGTCCATCCACCCGTCCTCGGACGACGCAATCTGCCCCGGATTTAGGTCCAGGGCTCTTGCAGGTGCGATATCCCGAGTATTGTCCGACAGCAGGTCTAAGCCGTGCTCATCGTGACTGTTCGGTGCTCCTGGCGTAGGCCCGAATCCATCGAAGATCAAGTCTCCGCGTATATCGGTCGTGTAGTTCAAGTTTCCGAACCTGACCTGATGGCCAGGGGCGTAGCTGTCGATCTGCTCTAGATGGCCGAGCGAATTGGCCCGCAATGCGAAGCCACCGAACACGAAGATTTGTCCAGGGAGAAAAGTCTCACCCTGGACCACATTGTTGTTGATGATTGAAGGAGCCATCGAGCCTTGCAGCGAAGACACAGAGGAACTCTCAATGAAAGCACCAATGTCGGTGTCAAAACCGGCAGATCTCGGGTAGGGGGTCCCGATCTGTGCGTCTAAGGCTAATGGTAACAGAAGGCAAGGGACATGATGTTTTACTCAGGTTCGGGCCCTCTCGATGGAGGTAAAACCCTACTTCCTGCTTGATTGATCTTGATGATATGAGTATTACAAGAGTTGATCTACCACGAGATCATAGAGGCTAAACCCTAGAAGCTAGCCTATGATGATTATGATTGTCCCTATACGGACCAAACCCTCCGGTTTATATAGACACCGGAGGGGGTTAGGGTTTACACAGAGTCGGTTACAAAGAAGGAAATATAATATCGGGATCGCCAAGCTTGTCTTCCACGCAAAGGAGGGTCCCATCCAGATACGGGACGAAGTCTTGAGTCTTGTATCTTCACGGTCCATCAGTCCGGCCAAAGTATATAGTCCGGCTGTCCGGATACCCCCTAATCCTCCCTCACGGGTCACCCTTGAAGAAGATCTGGGTGCCCAAGCTGTCTTGAGAAGCTTCCAGTGAATGTCATCATGACACCACCTGGGAAGAAGACAAACCTCCGACAAAAGGCGTCATATGGTCCAAAGGCTTCATTGAACATATAAAACCAGCTACGCTACCCGCCATTCTAGCGCACCTGAGTGATTTTCACCGTGCGAGCCGTTCGATCTTTGTTATTGTCGTACGATTTTGCTGCTGGCGATCGCTGGACCGTCAATTCTTTTGCACCTTTGTGCTCGTTTCAGAAGTGGATGACTGATGGGCCTCGTTAAGTGTGGGCCCAGAGAATGATGTGAATTTTCTCTGGTTTTACGTAGCTGAATTATGGGATGTGCGGGCCGCGTGGTGAAAACCTAATCCCCAATCCCTGCCCGTCCTCGAGTCCCACATTCCCCCCTTGCCGCCGCCTCTCCCTGCTCTCCAGTCTCCACCACCACCACGCCCCTTGCTTCCCTTCTCTTCTATCCTCCTCTGGATCCAGCGGTGGCGCATGCAGTGGTTATGGATGGGCCACTGGTTGCCTTCATGGGAGAGTGGGGCGCTGAAATCTTCAGCGTGGGTGTGGAGGAGCCGGAAGAGGTGAGGAGGATGACAACATGGGAACAAAGCAGACAGATCGAAGCTCTCATCGCCGCTCGTGTTGCTGTGGAGTGGAGGGTCGCCGTCGGCCGCATCACAGACAAGCGAGGATGAGGACAACGCTTGGATTTGGCTCTGGCCCCGGTGATGGCATCCTGAGAGGCCTGGGCCTCCTCCACAGACAAGGCGGCGGCGCGCTTGGCGGCGGTGATCTGAGCGCCAGTTCAAGGTGAGGCACCTCCTCTAGCCATCCAGTTTTTCCCATGAGTTTGTGCTAAAAGAATGAGTTCTTGTTACGGATTTGAGTTTTTTCTTTGTAGTACTCTGTCGTCGGCTGTGGCTGGGCCTTAAACCGGCCAACCAAGGAGCTAGTATTTTCCCTGAACTCCTGCAACAACAACAGCTCGTGTGTTGTATCAGTCAGATAAATACTACACAAATCATGTTCCTCGTATTTTCCCGCTCTTGATTCATAGACAATGTATTGTAGTTATTTCTCAGGATTATCAATTGATCTAAAATCAACCTCTGTACATGCATATCTTTGACTTGAGAACAATGCACATAGCCACTTAAGCACCATTGCTGAGAACATAATACTGCTTGGATGATTTTCTTGTTCGTGTGCTTGTGTGAGTAAAGCGCAGAGGTTATAGAGGTATTGAAATATGATCCTTCTATGAAATGTTTGGGGGTTTATAGTTAGCACTGCTGGTTTAGGATTTGCATAATTGAGATTTTTAGCTAATTGCTCTGCTGTTTGGTGGAGGGGAGAGCCGCATGAGAGTATAAATAATATTATGCTTATACTTGTGATGTGATGCTTTTTGGATGATGATAGTAGCATGAGTGTGATCTTATTTCCAGGGCAGATGATGTGCGCAAGGAAGGAAAGATGCAGACAAACAACACCGAAGACGTCTTCAAAACGCTTGATGAGATTGAGTTCCCAGAGATGGTAGAGCCCCTGAGGGCTGCATTGGAAGGTCTGTGTTGTTGTCTACTTGTCTCCTCAATTCTTTTACAGTCCGATGTTCTTTGAGTTTAGATGTTGCATGAATAAATAACTCTATGTGGCAATGCAAGTGAATGGTGAAGTGGCTCAATGCTTCAGATTTTTGGTGAGAATCTGGGAGCATACATAAATAGACGTTGTTAACAACAATGGAATTTATAAAATGGGAGTATAAATAAATAGAAGTTGTTAAATCAATTGATTTTTATTGGCTCTCTATATCCTTATGTACGAGGGATTGCATGAATTTGTATGAAGTGAGTAGCTTTTGTATTTAGACAAAATCGTTATAGAAAGAAATTCAGCTTTATTCAATTGCACTCGGCCCAAGCAAAAAGGTAGCCTGGAGCAAAACAGAGGAAACTAGATAAAGAGCCAATGTTGTAGAGCAAAATGATCAAGCAAAAGAAGCCAGTGCGGACGACGATTAACTGCTCTAACCTTGTGGTAGGTTGAATCTGAGTCACATTAATGGGGGAACTTTCTTGTATATTCCTGAAACTATAAGACAATGGCTGAAGATGACATTTTGGTAATTTTGTATGCTGAACCATGATGCTAGGCTGAATAATTTACTATCTTTTGTTCGCACGAGCTCACGTTTTGGTAGTTGCAAAACCTAAACCATGATGCTTTCTTGCCGCTGTTGTAGTCTCTAATTAATGGAATTGTGAGAGACTGTAGTTAATTTAAGTTTCTTCTGTTTCAATAAAACAGGCGTTGGTAACTACATAAGTTTAACCATGATGCTTTATTTTTTAGGGAAAAACCATAATGCTTTCTTACAGCTGCTGTAGTCTCTACGGTATTCTGAGATAATTTAGTTAAGCTAATCTCATCGGTTTGCACACATGAGCCATGCAGAAAAAAGTAGGGTACTATTAGAGATTGGTCGTGTGATGTTCATATTCAGAGAATAGCACATCTGTTGATTAAACTGAAATGTATATGGTGCGTTCCATTTCTGCTCATCTTGATCTAACCAAACTGACCCCATGGATTTGAGATTGCCATGCCTGTCAGGTTTGGACATGTTCTTATTTGTACTAAATCACTAAACTAAACTGTATACATAAAATAGCCCCCCTCCTTTCCAACAACTTATTTTATTTTTAGAGTGAGCAACGACATGTTAACATACTCTGTTTCTTGTGAGCAGTACTTCAGTTTAGATTGACGTATACTCTTTGGTATATAGCATTTTTGCCTACCTCTTGCCTATTTCACATAGAATAGATGATTTGCTTTGGAGAGGGGTTAGATAAGGCCTATGAGTCCTAAGTGTTGGAGAACGTTGCAGAAAACAAAAATTTTCCTACTCGTTTCACCAAGATCATCTAGGAGTTCATCTAGCAACGAGTCATTGGATGCATCTACGTACCTTGTAGATGGCGAGCGGAAGCGTTCAAAGAACGGGGATGATGTAGTCGAACACGACGTGATTCGAATCACCGGAGATCCTAGCACCGAACGGACGGCGCCTCCGCGTTCAACACACGTACGGAACAGCCACGTCTCCTCCTTCTTGATCCAGCAAGGGAGGGAGGAGAGGTTGAGGGAGATGGCACCAGCAGCAGCACGACGGCGTGGTGTTGATGGAGCTGCAGTACTCCAGCAGAGCTTCGCTAAGCACTATGGAGGTGGAGGAGGTGTTGGGGAGGGAGAAGGAGGCAACCAAAGGCCAAGGACTCAAGGTATGAAGTCCCTCCTCTCCCCCACTATATATAGGGGTGCCAAGGGGGG